>NW_024426774.1:25219766-25239391 GCF_017311325.1 Ursus maritimus | reverse complement strand
TTTTTATTTTTATGTCTCTTTATTCTGGTTAGGAGTTGGCTTGTGTATCTTGCTGCTCCCTTGTTGGGGGCATAGGTATTTATAATTGTCATATCCACTTGTTGGATACATCCTTTAAGAATAATATAGTGTCCTTCTGTATCTCTAGCTACAGTCCTTAGTTTAAAATCTAATCTGTCTGATATGAGAATTGCTACCCCAGCTTTCTTTTGAGGTCCATTGGCATGAAAAACAGGTTTCCATCCCTTCACTTTCAGTTTGGATGTATCTTTAGGTTCAAGATGAGTCTCTTGTAGACAGCAAATGGATGGGTCATGTTTTTTTTATCCAATCTGCAGCCCTGTGGAGTTTTATGGGAGCATTTAGGGCATTCACATTGAGAGTGATTATTGAGAGATATGATTTTAATGATGTCATGTTGCCTGTAAAGTCTTTGTTTCTATAGATTGTAAATTTCTGTTCTGTATCACTCTTGGGGCCTTTTTACTTTTCTAGAAACCCCCCTTAATATCTCCTGTAGGGCTGTTTTCGTGGTTACGAAATTGGTTAGTGTCTGGCGATCCTGGAAGGTCCTTATCTCTCCATCAATTCTGAATGACAGCCTTGCTGGATAAAGGGTCCTTGGCTGCATGTTTTTCTCGGATAGAGCTTTAAAAATACCCTGCCAACCCTTCCTCTCATTCAAGGTCTGTGTAGACAGGTCTGATGTAATTCTGATATTTTTGCCTCTGTACGTGAGAAATTTCTTCGCCCTGGCCCCTTTCAATATTGTATCCTTGGATCTAATATTTGCGACGATTATGACTGGCGTGACGCTGACGCTTTGTCGTGGTTGAACTTGGGGGGGGTCCTCTCTGCCTCTTGGACACGAATGCTTGTTTCCTTTGCTAGATTAGGGAAGTTTTCAGCTACGATTTTTTCAAATATTTTTTCTAGACCTCTCTCTTTTTCCACCCCTTTGGGGATGCCAATGATTCTGACATTGGAACGTTTCATCGAGTCAGTAATCTCCCGTAACCTACATTCTTGAGATTGGATTTTTTTGAGCCAAGTTTCTGTTTTAACTTTCTCTTCTACCATCCCATCCTCCAATTCAGTAATTCGTTCTTCTGCCTCATTTACCGTGGCCGTCAGAGCATCTAGTTTTGACTGCATTTGATTCATAGCATTTTTAATTTCTGCCAGATTCGCTCTCATTTCCACCCTTAGAGAGTCTATATTCTCATTAATATTTTCGTTAATATTTTTCAAGTCTACACATCATCTTGACCATTGCTACTCTGAACTCCATTTCTGACAATTTGGTTATATCCATATCCATCAGTTCTGTGGCAGAGGCCACAGACTCATTATCTTTTCTTTGCTGGGGGGATTTCTCCTTCTCCATTCTGATGAGGAGAAGTTGTGGGGTTGTCCAGAGCCCAAATTATTAACCAGGACCCAGGCAGTGTGCACTTGTTTTACAGGGACCTTAGAGATGTGGGCTTCTTGATTTTTCAGCCTGTCTCTGGGGAGGGGCCTACCGCTGATATTTGGGCAACCCTGTTTGGGAGAGTCTCCCTGTCCTCCTGCGGGGGATGGGGATTTGCACAATGTGAGCTGGTATTTCCGGTTTTTGTTCTCTGGAGGCTTTCCCTGGAGGTTTTCTTTGGCTCCTCTGAGAGTCAGAGCAGCAGTGGCCGAATCTAGTCTCTGTCTCAGAACGAGAGATCGCAGTCCGCTCTCCACTGAGCCTCTTGGCGTCTTTAACTCTGTTTCTGTTGGTGCTGCTAAAAACCCTGCAGCATCCCGGGTGCGCCCCACAGCCGGTGTCCCAGCCCTCACTTCCAGGGCCGGCTGGTCTCTGTCCTTTGTGTTTCTAACACCGCCAGCCGGCCCTGGTTCTTGTGAGCGCTCCTGAGCTCTCTGTTTCAGTGTGGTTCGGTGCACTCCGGGCGCGGTTTTCAGTCTGGTCTCACGCACGCTCCCGAGCTCCCGTATCAATCCAGTTCCAGTGAGCCCGAGCTCTGGTTTTCAGTCAGGTTGCGCGCACTCCCGAGCCCCGGTTTCAGTCTAGTTCCAGTGAGCGCACCGGGCTCCGGATTTCAGTCTGGTCGCTCGCATGTTCCCAGGCTCAGGTCTCAGTCTGCTCTCTGCCGGTGCCGCGAGTCCACCCGCTCCCCAGTGCAGGTGGCTACCGCTTCCTGGCGCCCGAGCGCCGAGGCTCCCTCCTCCTTCCATTTATCTTCCAATATCTGTGCGCAGATTCACGGTCCTCCTTGGTACCTCAATACTCAGCGCTGGAGATGTTCGTTTGTAGAAACCCAGATGTATCTCCTGCGTCTCAGGCTGATCCGTGGGTTTTCAGAATGGTCTGGTAGATATCCAGCTCGACTCAGGGGACCAGCTAGAAAGGGGACCCCTACTCCTCCGCCATCTTAACTCCTCCTCGAATTCCCAGCGCCTTTAATATTCAGTATTAGTTCTGAAACACTAAGGGGTTGTAGTATGCAGGATTTTCCAAGCTTAGTGAACATCAGAAGCCTTCTGTGAAGGTATGTCATAGGATCAGATTCCACAGAATGTGTAAAGAAACACCTAAAAGACAAATTCATTTGTTTTTTGCTTGATATTTATGCTCTTAACGATTTGTCCCCACACTATCTTCTGCAGCTTTTGGAGGTGAACTACGCGCTATCAGAAGCCTTCAGCTTCTATGCCTTTGTTCTTGCCATTTCTTTTCCTTGGAGTGATTTCTCTTATCTTTCCTTCACTGTTCATCCGGTTATCTCTCATAGCCAAATTCAGGTTCTATCTCCACATAGCCTTCCTGCCCACTTCTCTGGTAGCTTAGGCCTATTTACTCCCTATGGCACCTATGATCACTTGGCAATTTGCATTGTCGTTTACCTACAGAAGAGTGTATTTTACCGTGTTAATAGGGTTTTGTGTTACGTGTTACCTCAATTAGATTTTTAAATTGATATAATTTACATACCCTAAACATCACCCCTTGAAAGCATACAGTTCAGTGGTTTTTAGTTTATTCACAATGTTGTACAACCACCACCACTGTCTAACCTAGAATGTTTCATCGCTCACAAAAATGCAACCCTATACCGATTTTTAGTCGTTCTTCACTGCCTCCCAGCCAGTGGCAACCACTAATTTACTTTCTGTCTCTATAGGTTTGCCTGTTCTGGACATTTCATGTAAGTGGGGTAATATGTGACTTTTTGTGTCAGGTGTCTTTTACTCAGCATCATGTTTTCAAGTTTCATCCATTGCAGCCTAGATTAGTAACTATTCTTTTTCTGGTTGAACAATGTTCCATTGTTTGGATATACGTACTAACAATTAGATTTTAAACTCCCTCAAAGTGTCTCACTTCTTTATATCTCTCTCAGGGCATCAAAGAAATAAGCTAAGTAATTCATAAATACTAACTGGTAGATTAATGGACCAATATTGAAAACAAGGAAGGTACGCGTGAAAATGACTTAATATTTGTAGTAATAGTTCCTCTTGCCAAGGGCCAAACTTGTCTCTAGTTTCTCTCTCACTTTCTTATATTTAGTTGGTCATCAAATCATTTTATACTACCTCCAGAATAACTATATGATGAATCTATTCTTCTTCTCTACTGACACTGCCTTAAGTCTTTACCGTTTCTCATGTATACTGTAACCATCTGACCATACCCCTGTTCAGATCTCTCCCTCTTAAATCAGTCTTCCATCATGCAGCTAAGATTATGTTTCCAAAATACAAATGTAATTTTGTATATTTGATTTATTTAAAGCCTTTAATGTCATTTATTGATTTAAGCTATATGGATCTATTTGCCCTTCCATTCATTCATTAATTCAACCAGTACACATTTGTTGGTTACCTCCTATAGGGCTAGCACTGTTATAAGTAGTGAGGAGATGTGTTCAAAATAAAACTACAACAAAAACACCTCTTCCCTCATAGGGCTTACAGACATTAACCAAATAATCACACAAATATGTTATTGTAAACAGTGATAAATGCTCTGAAGGAAAAGTTCAGGGGACTATGAAAGGAATATAATCTAGTCTGGGAGATCAGGAAATTTCTATAAGCAAGTACATACGAGAACTGAAGAATGGATGGCCTTTGATTATCTGAAGTTGGAGAAAACAGCCTGGTATTCATACCAGGTAAAGGGATCCTGGTTCATTTAAAGAACTTGAGAGGCCTAGTGTGGCTAGAGCACAGATGGGAGGGGATGCAGAAAATTGTTCTGGAGAAGTAGGGAGTGTGCATAGAGATTGTTGGACCTGAGCTGAAAAAGCTGTGGAAGGCCACTGAAGGATTTTTTAATTTAAAAGATTTTATTTATTTATTCGACAGAGAGACAGCTAGCGAGAGAGGGAACACAAGCAGGGGGAGTGGGAGAGGAAGAAGCAGGCTCATAGCAGAGGAGCCTGATGTGGGCTCGATCCCACAATGACCAGGATCACGCCCTGAGCTGAAGGCAGATGCTAACCGCTGTGCCAAGCCAGGCGCCCCCACTGAAGGATTTTAAACAGGAGAGTGAAGGAATATGCTTTTAGAAAGATTCTTCTGGCTACAATTCAGAGAATGGATTGGAGGAAGACAAGAATGATCTGGGAGAAAGCAGTTAGTATACTATTATAGTCATGCAGGCAGGAGGTATAGTTTGCTCTAGCTTGTGCTGGGTGTAGAAATGGAGAAAAAGTGGACAAGTTCAGAAATATTTAGAGGTGAAAATGACAGAATTTAGTGGTGGATTGATGAAGCAGGGAGCATGTGAATGAAGGAAATTATCAAGGATAATCAAGCTTCAGTCTGTAATGCTGAATGAATAATGGTACCATTCACTGAAAGAAGAAACTGGAGGAAGACCTTAGATATCAAGAATTCGGTTTTGGAATATTGAATTTTAGGTGCTCTTGACATAGTTAAAAGGAAATGTTAAGCTGACAGATATATAAGTCTATAGAAGTGGATTGGGCTCAATATATTGCTTTTGAGCTAAGCCTTCTTTAGTCTTCTTACCATGTTATAGTCTGAATGTTTGGGTCCCCTCTGGAATTCATTATATTGAAATCCTAGTGGCCAGTGTGATGGTGTTAGGAGCGTTTTTTGGAGCTTTGGGAGGTACTTAGCTTGTAAGGGTGGAGCCCTCATAAATGGGAATAATGTTCTTGTAAGAAACACTCTACAGAGCTTCCCATCTGCTATTCCTGTGTTAGGATATAAGGAAAATCTATAAGCCAGAAGAGGACCCTTACCTGACCCTGCTGGCACCTGATCTTAGATTTCCAGCCTCTAGAACTGTGAGGAAATTTCATTATTACAAGGCAGCCTATCCATGGTCTTCTGTTATAGCAGCCTGAACAGACCAAGACACTCTATATAGAAGTGATAGTATCTACATCTCATAGTACATTATTGAGTTGTAGACATAATAATCAATAGTTATTATCAGTGCTCTTTTGAGTAAGTGATATTTTTTGTTAAGGTGGCCAAACATTTAGCCTACTCTTAGTGTGAATTTCCCTCTCCCCAGAAAGGATATTACTGCTAATACAAGTTAGTAGTGTAGACAAAGGAATTGTTAGTTTTTCTTTTATAAAAATTTCCTACTTGATTTTAAAAACTTATATTCAGGTAGGGATGCATGTGTGGCTCAGTCGGTTAAGTGTCCGACTCTTGATCTCAGCTCAGGTCTTGATCTCAGGGTCGTGAGTTCAAGCTCTGCGCTGGGCTCTGTGCTGGAGTATAGAGCCTACTTCCAAAAAAAAATATATGTGTCCATGTAGATATTATCACAAATATCTTCTATACAATAGCTAATGAAGTATGATATGTGGTGTATAATGGGTGCGAGAATAGCTTTTCTTCCGTTTGAAAGTTGAAAATGACTTTTGAGGCAGCCTTTCTTGAAGAGAAGAAAGGCAGTTAAGCAAAGTTTACTATTTTAAAAAGTTAAGCTATTTATTTTCATAAATTTTAAATTCATAAGGCATTATATAAATCTATAAAAGTGATGAATGACCGCGAACTGTATACACACAAAGTGTGAAGTGGTAAAATCTGAGAAGGTCTGCGAACTTTGTATCAGTGTTAGTGCCCTGGTTTGATGGTTATATAACATGGTACCATTGGAGGAAGCTGGGTGAAGGGTACATGTAACCTTTCTGTACTATTTTGCAACTTCCTGTGAATCTATAATTATTTCAAAATTAAAAGTTTAGTTAAAAGTGATTCATAAGACAAAAGAAATTTCTGTTAAATAACATTTATGCCAAAATGAGATTTAATTTTTCAAAAGTAGGCTCAGAGATTTAATTGACTTTTTTAAGTCCCCCACCCACCCCCGAGTCATTTCTTCACCCAACATGGGGCTAGAACTCAAGACTGAGATCAGGAGTCACATGCTCTCCAACTGAGCGCAGCCAGGCACTCTGATTTAGTTGATCTTAATTAATATTATATACAATATAAATTGTACTGACAATATTGAATAGATAAAGGTACTAAAGCCATAAGTCAAAAGTAGTATGAATAAAAATATAAGCCTAAGATACAATTTTATATGAGGCTTTAAATTTTTTCTTATGGGGTGAATAATAAAAATTATTCTTCCTGGGGGGCCAGTCAGTTAGACATGTGCTTTCAGCATGGGTCATGATCCCAGGGTCTTGGGTCTGTTTTCCTTCTCCCTCTGCCCCCCTCCCCTGCTACGCTTCTCCTGCTCATGTTTCTTCTCTCTCTCTCTCTCTCAAATAAATAAATAAATAAAATCTTTAAATTTTTTTTTTTCTTATGAATACAAATCAAACTCCAATTAAGTCTAGCTAGCAGAAGATGCATTATTTACTTCCATTAGTTTCTTGATTTTTTCACTGCCCTATGCAAGCATTAAAATGTTTTTATCTCTAAGATGGAACAGTAAATTTATCCTTTTCATGGACTGTGTTCTTGTTTTTGTCGTTTTGCTGACAAGTACTCAATTCTGTTTTAGATTTAAGCACACATGGATTTCATTTTCACATGAAATGGAAATTTTGTTCCGACCCTTGTTATATAAGAAAAAGCTTCTTCACATTTATAAGAAGTTAACAAGTATCTGCAAAATGTTTATCGTCTGCATTGAGACACTCTTCTTTCTTAGAAGTCTCAGAACTCATCTGGGGAGCAGATCAGTAAATCTCATCCTTGAGTATAGTATCCTATAGCACTGACTGAGTTCTTCCTCATCTTTCCAAGTGAAGTTTCCAGGCTGAGAAGATTCCAGAAAAAGATCCCTTATCTAGTAATACACTTGAGTTTAAGGGAGGGAAAATTACTATAATCTTATCCTGCAGTTTTTCAGGGGCTTTCAGTAAAACTGAAACTTATGATATTTTATATTATTAACTTCCTCTGGGCAAACAAGTGGAAAACATTTAAGACTTCCTTTTTGCAGTAGATTTTTTCAAAGATTATTTTCTTTTAAATCCACTTATACTCGCACCGGGTGGCTCATTCAGTTAAGTGTCTGCCTTCAGCTCAGTTTCTGAATCTCAGGGCCCTGAATGGAGTCCCGCATTAGGGCTCTCGGCTCAGCGGCAAGTCCGTTCTCCCTCTCCCTCTGGATATCTCTAGTTTTCACTCTCTCAAATAAATCAATAAAATCTTTTAAAAAACCACAAATATATATTTAAAAATAAATCCACTTACGTTATTATCTTTACATTGTTTTTACTTAGCAAATGACAAGAATATTATAAATAGTATAGCAAGAAAGAATTACTTTAAAATTAATGTTTTTATAGTACCTATCTTAGGAGCTGACAACCAAGGTAGCTGGTTCTTAACCTGGTTTAACTTAAAATACCTGTCCTCCTGAGAGTTTGGAATCTTCTTGTTTTTCTGACATTCTTGTTAACATGTTAAGCTAACTACCAGTTTTTGGACTTTTCTGTTGCTTTTCATACCCACACTTAATTATATCTGGGGACACTAAGTATTGTGTCAAACTGTTGTTACTGGCATTCCTGCATATGTCCATGATATTTTCCTACTTTTATAGTAAATGGAATGAAAAAACTACAAAGTCAATCTAAAGGTGCCTTTTTGAGTTTCTGGCATCCCATGCTATGACACAAACGCTAAAATAATTCTTTATCACAGCATTTCTTAGCACTATAATTTTACATATCCTTTTTTGGTTTAGATTAAGCACTGTTAAGGGCAGTACTTTCTAGAGGCCAGGAAACAGTCGCTACAAGGTCCTTTTCCTGTCTCACATAATTCTTAAACCTTTAATTCCCATTACTAATGACTTCCCTGATCTAAATCTTCCTCTTGTTAAATCAAGAAAAGTACTTTTTGTACCTATTGGAAATGGAATTTTAGTTACATTTCATATCTTTTATTTATTTTTCAACTTATATTAAAACAGAAAGTAATTTCAGAGAATATTTTAGTCCCAAGATTCAATGATAGCATTTACAAGGACTATTTTTAAATCCAATAGGGAAGGACAGTGAATTCAAAAGTACTTGTATTTTATTTCTAGATGAGTTAACTCCTTATAAAAACTTTTTAGAATCATACACTGTTAAACCCTGGAAGGAATTCTTGGAATAGGAAACTGGAGACAGAAGACATTAATGATTTGCTGTTTTAGTAATCAAACTAGTTCTTTTCCTCAGAATGCAAACTTTATTACAGTGCTAATTGCAAGAGTTGCCAACACCAGAACAAGATGACTCATAATTCTTAACCATGCATTAATTGAAGTTTAAGCTTAAAATTTTAATAGTAATTCTCAAAAACTAACCCAGATTTTCGATAATGTGCAAATTAAGCCTTCTTTATATTGTATATGGATTTCCAGGAAGGGGAGTCCATGTTATATTTTCCTGGTTTGTCCTTGCCAGAATAATTTCTAAACTACCACTCCAGTCATATGGCTTCTAGTTAACAGCAATGATGGTTGTTTTAATAGTACGATTGGTTCGTCCTACAGATGTTTTTTCTTTTCAATTCCTGTATGACCTCAGTTCCCTACCATTCTACTTTTTTTTTTCAACCAGAAAATGTGGCATTGGTACTTCATAGAATTATCTGTAACCTCTAATGCACTGTCAGAATTATGAATGAAATTCTTACTTTATAATGTGGATAACTGAATCTTTACTCCTTTTTAGAGCTGCTCTTAAAAACAAAACAAAAACAAACCCCAAAACACCTTTATTTTTGTCCAAACTAAAGATGAATGATGTAATTACATAAAGAAAAAGAGCTGAATTAGCGGGGAACTCTTACTAGTCAACAAATTCTATCCAGAACCAAGCATTAATATACAGAGCACTTAGCATAGGATACTGGGTGATTTTAAAATGAAAGAATGTGTAAATAAATACATGAAAATGTAGGGGAAAATCATCTGCAGTTTTTCTTTAGCAAATTCTATCTAGGGGTTTATATATACATGCATAATGCCTTTAGAAAGAATTTATACAGTCACTTTGTTCTGAAGCATATAGTGTTACACACAATGAAGGGAATCCAAATGATATCATGTAATATATTTTGTATGTATCTTCCATAGAGTTGTGTTATAAGTCTAGATTCTTTTACCAGTCTAGTTAATCATCTGAAATCTTTTTTAAATGTCTTCACTTCCTCATCTTTCATTTTCTTGTTGTAAAATAAAAGATGTTTTTACATATTTATCAGCTATAAAATATGAGATTGTATACAATAGCAAATACTATAGTTAGAGATCTTCATGATTCATTACTTGAATATTATGCTCATATTGATTAAGATTCACACATTTTTACCTTTGGTTTATAGTTTTGTCCTCTCTTCTCCTTAAGATCTCAGTGGTTCAATAGCATCCCCAGATGTCAAATTAAACCTTTGGTGGAGATTTTATTAAAGAATCTACAGCTACTACATTTCTTGAGACAAAGAGGATATGGCTGGCTTTTGGAAGTTGAAGTGATGATGATCCTGAAGATAAACAAGCCACTCTTGTATGTAAAAATAGTAATATGTATTTTTTGTTTTTCTCGAACTAGTCTATGGGATGATTATATTCTTTCATGTTATTTAAAGACAAGTATGGCAGATCTTAACCTTTTTGGTTAAACTTCTAGGTGTTTTTCAGTTTAAATAGTAATTAGAAAATAATGAGAGAATATTTTTAGCCTGTTGAATGGTAAAAATTGAAAGAATTATAATTCTGTATATCTCTCTCACTCGGCTCACACAACACAATTACACACTTACAGATATTCCAAACTGTTAAGGCTTACTTGGGCGTATAACTATCTCAAGTAAACATTCAGTCTAAGTAAAAAGCAGGGTGCTTGCTGTGGGAAATTAAGTTTAAGGCAAATTAAAATTTCCAAAAGATTAGCACTCCAAAATCTCTCCCATAGAGAAATTCTAGAGCTACCACTGGTAGGACTATAGGGAGTCTTTCACTGTCTTCATAGTACTTGAAATTTTTAAGTATTATCATTTGGGGAAAAAAGTAAAGAATTTAACAATTTGGGAAAGAACCTATAACTCTGTAAAATCAAGGCATTATCAGGTTAGTTTCTGTGGTAATTATAGGTAGACAGTGCTAAAGTGTTCTTGTTTCTTAATATACCATATTTCATCAAATTTAAAATAGTAAAATTATAAGATGCAGTTATTTTATGTTTATCAATAAGGAGGAAACAAGTATGTAAGGCAGTGTAAAGCTAAGACATCAAAGGGCTGTCTCCTTAGTGTAAGGATAAATGAGAAATAACCCACCATACAAAAAAGACAGTAAGGATATTTTTGTCTCTAGTTTGGTGCAAAAAAGTTGGAATGTTCTTGTAGAAATAAAACCCCACATCAGTTCTTATATAGGATTGCAGTCTGAATTATCAATATGGTCAAGAAGGAGGGCTCTAAACAGAAGATTTTATTTAAAGTTGTCCCAAAGTGCCTCCAGAAGCACTGGAAAATGGAAAAGCAGATCTTGGAAGCAGTTGGCTTACTCTAGGCTGACAAGATAAGACACCAAATAATTGTGACAAGCATCCTGATTTTAGAGAGGTTAAAAGTTGAAAATGTACACCATGAAATCAGTGAAATACTGTACTTCAAAATGTGCAATATTTTGTTGACCAATGGAGATAACACACTGTCATATTTAAACTTTTCTTAAATTTTTATTGCAGCTGTCTCAGTACTCAGAAATATATGCTTTTTAAGAAATTTTATTTTATATTATAGGAGGAATTGATATCGATCTAAAGGATATTTACTACAAAATCCGGTGTGTTTTGATGCCAATGCCATCACTTGGTTTTAATAGACAAGTGGTGAGGGACAATCCTGGACTTTTGGGGTCCTCTGGCTGTTGTTCTTTCTTTTCCATGATATCATTATATGGACAATTTAGGGTAAGCATATGTTACTTTATACAAATTTGAAATATTTTAAGAGTTTTAAAATTAAAAATAGCCAAACATTAACTGTAATGCTACATTATGTTTAAGAAAATGCTTTACTTTTACTCATTATTTCTAACTTGTTCATCTCTAGAACTCTTTAATTTAATAAGTGGGGAGTAATTTTTAAGGCTTTCCAAACTTTTACATCATCATTCACGTAGAAAGCATCAATAATTGTATTGCAACTGGAGTAAACAGATCAGCTGAGTGGAAGTGACCAGTGACTAGAAGTGATCAGAAGGGCTGCCCTTGCCCTTTGTGATTTCCCTCAAGGGATGAACAGTTTGAAAACACAATACTCATAACGTGTTCTTTATTCGTTTAAAGTAAATATTTTAGGGGTTCCTGGCTGGCTCGGTCAATGGAGCATGTGACTCTTGATCTCAGCATTGTGAGTTCAAGCCCCACATTGGGCCTAGAGCTACTTTTTTAAAAATAATAATAAATAAATATTTTAATAAATAATGACAAGGATTCCATCAGAATTTGTTTTATATAATACTTTGTTCTATTCTCAGTTTTATCTTTTATTATCAAAACACAACATACACACATTACTTCCTTAAAGTAAGCCTTAAAGTTTAAGGCTTTAGGGAAGTAAAAACAGCTCTTTATCACTGAATGATTTGGAATGAATTCATTTCTCGTTGTTTCTGTAACAAATTTCCACAAATGTTGTGGCTTAAAACAGGGATTTTTTAAGAAGTTATGGAAGTCAGAAATTCAAAATGAGCCTCAAGGAGCTAAGATCAAAATGTCAGCAGGACTGGTTCCTCTGTAGGCTCCGGGGCAGATTCTTAAGTTGATTGCCCTTCCCACATCTAGAGGCCGTCAACTCCTTTGCTTCTGGCAGCATGACTACAACCTCTGTTACCATGGTCACATTACCTTCTTCTTTCTACCGTAGTCAAAACTCTTTGTCTTCCTTTTTATGATAGTTGTTACACTTAGTGTTCATTTGGTTGATCTGAAATACCCTTCAATAGCAAAATCCTTAATGTAATATAACACTAGTCTTATTAATATTTACCTTAGATCAGTAGTTTTTATCAGGTATTCAGTTGGAAGTATGAGATAAATTGAGGAAGTTGAATGGGGATTCTGCTCCACTACTCACCACTAATCCTTCATCTAGACCATTCTGATTTTACCTATTTTGTATAATCTTCCATTTGAATGAAGGATTGTAAGGCTAATAATAGATTACTACCTCTATAGAACGTTGCTCAGTTTGGTTTTACTTGATGTTTTCTATGACTAGATTGGGGGCATGAATTTTTGGCAAGGATACTACTTTGTGTCCACTGTATACTATCAGGGAGTATGTGATATGATATATCTTTTACCGGTGCTGTTAACATTGCTGCTTGATTAGGTGATGGGTGGTATCTGCCCAGTTCCTCCACTGTAAAAGTTGTTATTTTTCCTTTTTTTAATTAATAAAGAAATATCTTATGGGAGATACTTTATGACTATGCAGAGATTGTGTTTCATCAAACTTTAGCTCAGTAATTTTAGCATCTATTGGTGATCTTGAGTTCAGCAATTATTACTGTAGCATTACTGAATGGTGGTTTTTCGTTTTCCTGATTCCTTCCACAGATATTGATTGGTATCCTCTATAAAACAGCTATCCATTCTTTTTGACATTGCTCAATTATTGTTTTATTTATTTATGTCAGTATGGAATCATGAATATTTATTTTATTTTTATGGATTATAACCCAGTGCTATCATCATTTATTTTATGGCTGAGATTATTCCAGCTTTAGCCATTGGGAACTCCTTCAGGTTAGCTTCTGTGTCCTTCAACATCTTTCCCATTAGGTTTTTGAGCATTTCCTTTCCTTCTAATTCCAGAGTATTCTGGGCTCATCTTTTATCTTCCTGCCCCAACCTGGAAATCAATTATTTATCAACAAAAGAATCCTAGTTCCTTTTATCAGGGAATGATATTTAGAAAACCAGGATCTGGGCAATAAGTATGCTTATTTTGCTATTGGGGCTTCATTATTTTCTAGACCCTCCAAGCAGACAAAACTTGGAAATAGAGGCGTATATCGTTATCATACTAAGTCTCAAGAGTTAAAATTTGTCTGAAACATCTCCCATATTCTATCACTTAGATACATGTAATTAACATAAATTTTAAAGACCTTGGGAGAAGACCTATTAACTTCTTTTTTCAGGGATGAATTTTTCCTTGCAAGATGTTGTAAAACTATGATCAGAAAACCTGTCCTATTCAACCATTACGCCTTGAAATATCGAGATTTTTAGGTACTGATTCTGGTCGCCAAATTTTTCAGTTTGCATGTAAAATTGTATTAACACGGGGCAACCTGGGTAGCGCAGTCGCAGTGTCTGCCTTCGGCTCAGGGCGTGATCCCGGCGTTCGGATCGAGTCCCACATCGGGCTCCTCCACTGGAGCCTGCTTCCTCCCACCCTCCCCTGCTTGTGTTCCTCTCGCTGGCTGTCTCTCTGTCACATAAATAAATAAAATCTTTTAAAAAAATTGTATTAACACATTGTACTCTTACTAGGTTTTAAGATACCTGGGAACTCAAACTCTATGACCTGAAATTGGATATACAAAACTATCTTATATTAGCAGAGAATTGACTTCCAGGAAATTATCATCTGATTTGGCACAAAGACATTAATTGCATGAATTTTTTTTTCCCTTAAGGTGGTCTCATGGATTATAACCATTTGATATTTGGTTCCCTACCTTCTTACTGGCCAGAGTTCTTGGTGGAGAAGCAAGTAGTTAATTTTTGAAAATAGCCTTTGTTTCTATCATAAACTTTATTTTTGGTATTGTAGATATTATCAGTAGCTATATTCATCATAACTGTTTTTGTCCCAGAATTGCTTTTAAGTTATATTGCTTCCCCTAAGATGATCAACGCATTCAGTAGTGTTCATACTCAATAAATGTTACAGGAAAGGAAGAAGAAAGAAAAGATCCCATACCACTCATAAGTAATTTACAGCTTTTAGGAAGCATATAATTTATTTTCTAGTACAAGAGTTCTCAAACTTTTGATCTCAGGCCCCCAAGGAGATCTCTTGTGTGGGTTTTATTTATCAATACTTAAAAATTTTAAATATATATTTATTCATTTAAAAATAAAACCAAATACATTTTAACATAAATAATACTTTTCTTTTTTTTAAGATTTATTTACTTATTTATTTGAGAGAGAGAGAGCGTGAACGGGAGGGGCAGAGGGAGAGGGAAATTGAGAATCTTAAGCAGACTCTGTGTTGGAGTGCAGAGCCCGATATGGGCTTGATCTCACAACCTGATCCAAAACCAGGAGTCGACGCTCAACCAACTGTGCTACCCAGGTGCCCATAAACAATACATTTTGAAAGAAAACAACTTTTTCAAACAAAAAAAGTGGTAAGAGTGGTGTTGTTTCTTACATTTTTGCGAGTAGCTTTAATGTCCGGCTTAGTGGAAGCTGGTTTCTAATATCTGCTTTCTGTATTCAATCTGTTATGATACTATTGTTTGCTAAAGAATATGAGAAAAGAAAGCCTTAAACATATATAATTGGAAAAGGAAGAGTACTTTAAAAGATTTTATTTATTTATTTGAGAGAGAGCATACAAGCAGGGGGAGGATAGAGGAAGAAGCAGACTCCCACTGAGCAGGAGCCCTTGTGGGGCCTGACCAGCACCCTGGGATCATGACCTAAGCCAAAGGTAGATGTTTAACTGACTGAGCCACCCAGGCGCCTGGAAGGAAGAGTATTTTTAATAACTTTTTCAGATGATTGTGATATTCTTCTCGAAACTACACTCACATTCAACAAGTAATAGTTTCTTAAAGGTTTATTGCAGTAAGGAATCTTTCAAATGATATTAATGAACTTTTTGATATTCCGCTTCATTGAAATTTACTTTGGGTGGATCTTTTACCCATTCATGGTCATTTGAAAACACTGGTTCAATTGGTGCTTAGTAAATCTTCCAAATGTTGTCACATCTTATTGTACAATATCAGAAAATCACATTCGTTAATACCACCACCCATCTTTAAGTTTAGATCAGACTCAAGTTTATTTATTTATTTTTTAAAAGATTTTATTTATTTTATAGAGAGAGAATGAGCAGGGGAGCAGCAGGCAGAGGCAGAGGGGAGAAGCAGGCCTCAAGGAGCACGGAGCCCAATGCGACTCGATCCCAGGACCCTGGGATGATGACCTGAGCCAAAGGCAGAAGCCCAACCAACTGAGCCACCCAGGCGTCTCCTAGACTAAAGGTTAGATCAGCTCCCACTAATGGGCAGCATGCTTCTCCCTCTCTCCACCACTTGTGCTCTTTTCACTCCCTCTCTCTCTCTCTCTCTCTCAGATAAATAAAATCTTAAAAAAAAAAGAAGAAGAACATGCTTTTACACTCCAACTCTGAATAACCATAGTTTGTCTTTTCATTTGTTCTTTCAAGGAAAAAAAATGGTGTCCCCATGGTAAACACATCTAATTCAACTCTTAAACAGTTGTAAGCACTTTCGTTGGGATAACCATTGAACCGGGATACAACAGAAATGCTTTCTCTGGGAACACCTGGGTGCCCAGTCAGTTGAGTGTCTGCCTTTAGCTTAGTTCATGATCCTGGGGTCCTGGATTCAAGTCCCTTGCAAAGGAATCCTCCCTCTGTCTACCGCTCCCTGCTTGTTCTTGTGCTCTCTCTCTGACAAATAAATAAAATCTTAGAAAGAAAAGAAATGCTTTCTGTGTACTCTCCCATTTGTTGTACAGAATATTAAAAGACATACTCAAAAGTTGAGATTTAATGAAATTAATCATTTTAACTTCTTCATTAAGGACATTCTTAAGTGAAACTAGCTTTTTTCTCTTCTTTGTGATTGTGTAGTAGTGAAGAGTACAGTGACTACTAGTAGTTTGTGCACCTTGACTCACAGTGAAGCAGCACATTTACCCACTGTGTTGTTTTTCCCTGTTATTAGTACCAATATGAACCCAATGAGAAAAGGCAAATAATGTTTTATTATTTTTATAGAAAATAGTTTTGACCTTCCAGTCTTCTGGAAGAGTCTCTGACCCCCAGTGGCCCATGAACCACACCTTCAGAACTGCCCCATTAAAAGACTTGTGAATTACTATAAACCTAGGAATTCTAGCAGTTTAATTTTTTTCTCCTCTCAGTTTATTCTGTGGAGGAAGTAGAGCAGAGAGAATTGCAGACAGAGTTACCTTTGGGTGCTGAGTCTGTGAACATTGATTGCTAAATGCAGAGACCTTGAGCGCTTTTTTTTCATATTTGCAGAAAGATCTGCCAGGTCTGTTACTAAGCTCTTGTTCATCTGTTTTCCAGCTTCCAAAATTATGTTGCTGTTGTCCCATCTTCTGTTCTGTTTGCTCTTTTTTAAAAAAAGAAAATTGTCATTTATTAATATAGTAAACAACACATTATTTTGTGATATAGAATATATAATTATATTAATGGGCAGAATTCAAGGAATGATATGAAAATACGATCATTCATAAAGTGTCACAAATGGAAATTACTATAAAGATGAAGAAATAGCTTCCTCAAACTTTATTTTCTCCAATGTAATGCAGTTATCTTATACAGAATAATGCTCTGATTCTGTGAATGGCTTTTCTTTTCATTATACTATTCTCTTTATTTTCATGTATCTGATCTAAACTTAAGAGTTTAGGATCGTGACTTTTGTTCCTGGTGCTTTTGATGGTGTTACTTTTTTTTTCATTTATTCATGATTTTGTATATACTTCAGGGCTTACATTATTGTGAATAGTCTGCGTATACGAAAGCAATGAGAATGAACTTGATCTGCATTATCTGTATTCTGAGAGTGCTCAGGGGTTTCATCCACAGCCGGCAGCCTTTAGTTATTACTTCTTGTGGTGAGTGCTAGGTGTACCTTTAGGTTTATACATTTTTAATGTATCAGTTAGGAACCAGTTCTTTATACAGTTTCCAACCTATATGGCCTGTATGAATTTTTCTTTAGTTTCTCCCAGATGTGTATGATGTTTTCAAATCCCATGATTATTTATGGTTTGTTTCCATTGTTTATGCCTCTTTAAAAAAAAAAAAGATTTTTGGGGTCACCTGAATGGTGCAGTCTCTCTGAGCGTCCAACTCTTGATTTCACTCCAGCTGAGATCGAGCCCCACATCAGGCTCCCGCTCAGCATGGAGTCTGTTTGAGACTCTCTCTCCTCTGCCAGCGTCGCCCCTCTGGTACAAATTACATTTGTTCACATATTATTTATATCTTTGACACAACCACAGTAATATTTATATGAAAATAGTATCACTAAATGTTTTGGTAATTTAGGACTGTTGATGTGAGAGTTAAGAGACTTAGATCTTAGGGGCACCTGGGTGGCTCAGTCAGTTAAAAGCGTCTGACTTGGCTCAGGTCATGATCTCAGGATCCTGGGATTGAGCCCTCTGGCAGGCTCCACACCTCAGCATTGAGTCTGCCTCTCCCTCTCCCCCCTTCCTCTGCCCTTTCTCCCCACTCACCTTCCACCTGCCTCCCTCAATCGTATGCATGCACACTCTCTTTCTCAAATAAATAAAATCTTTTAAAGAAAGAGAGTGAGATCTAGATCTTAATTTGAACTCTTTTCTCCTACCCATTTTGCTTCCTGAACAAAGCACTTTGTCTCTCTAAAATTCAGTTTCTTAATAATGGAGGCACACCTACTTCATAGGATTGTTGCTGTGGCGCTTGATCTGTCTTGGATTCGTCACAGAGCTTGGCACACAGTAGCCACTAAATATATTTTCCTTCAGTCTCTCCTGCCTGCCCTCCCTTCCCTTTTAGCCTGCATTTGTCACACGTAGCTTCTTAGACCTCTTGAATTTTTGTTTGAATAAGATGGTTGTGGTCCCTTTAAATAATCCTTCTACAACTGTAAGTAGGTATAGTGAAGGTAATCAGATATATAAGTTTCAAAAGGGAGAGGGGTTGAAATGGGGATTTGGGTATCATCAGAAAGTTGATGATACTGAAACTATGGTGGGTTGATGAGACTGTCCAGGAATAACATAGCGATAATATGATACCTTAAAATATAAAGCATATGATACTTCATAATTTCTTCTTGTCATTTATGTAAGTACAACCATGAATATGTGATGTTCAATAGTGATTAAAATAATTATCTTGATTTCTGTGATATTTATTTAAAACTTCTAAAATTCACATTGCATATGGCCAAGTTCTTTGAGTTATAGGATATTCACTACTTCCTCTCATTGTAATAGCCCCTATACTTTTGGTGGTTGATCATTTGAAGTGGTATCTACACTTATAAAAGTAAGTAGCGTATATTATAAAAGTAATTAACTGTTTTCCAGGAACAAAAAGTACTAGTTATCTGCCACGAAGATTGTAATCTGTAACTATCAAACATTTTTAAGTGTTTTGGACAGTGATCTCACCTACTGGTTTTACCGATTGTGTTTCTTTTATTCTCCCATTTTAATCACCTTCAGAAATTATAATATATGTCTGAGGGGAGTAAAGAACAAAGACCAAATAAGGCTATAAGGTACTACACTGAGAACTTCATATAACTTAGATTTTGTGAGAGATATATTTATTTAAAATTTTACTGACATTATTTAATAACTGTTACTCCTATTTAAATATAATAGGAATATTTAAATATAAATCAAATATAATAGACATGGTTGTAATAAATTGGCTTTTCTGGTATTACAGAGATCAGGTTTCTTTTTATGTTGTATTAAATTTACATTAACATATAGACTCATATTAAATATTTAATGATAATATTAAGTATTAATAAGTAGTAAAATAACTTAAATTTTGTATTTATTAGTTTTGAACACTTTGGAAAATAAATGACTGCTTTAGCACATGTACATATATGACACAATGAATGTAATTTTTTTCTTTATGAAAAATATAGAACTTCTTAAGACTACCACTTTCAGAACTGCCATTATGTAGCCTTCCACAAAAGTATTTGTTTTTAACTAGAGCCACTTAATTTTTATGACATTTGGTTTTATTTACAGTTGATTACTAATTCAAATGTAAAAGAAATGATTCCTTTTAGAATTGAGTAACCACAGGCCATCCTGCCATAGAAGCATTGGGCATTAGAAAGTGTGGGT
>NW_024426774.1:25208727-25219756 GCF_017311325.1 Ursus maritimus | reverse complement strand
TGAATGAGAGGAAGGGTTGGCAGGGTATTTTTAAAGCTCTATCCGAGAAAAACATGCAGCCAAGGACCCTTTATCCAGCAAGGCTGTCATTCAGAATTGATGGAGAGATAAGGACCTTCCAGGATCGCCAGACACTAACCAATTTCGTAACCACGAAAACAGCCCTACAGGAGATATTAAGGGGGGTTTCTAGAAAAGTAAAAAGGCCCCAAGAGTGATACAGAACAGAAATTTACAATCTATAGAAACAAAGACTTTACAGGCAACATGACATCATTAAAATCATATCTCTCAATAATCACTCTCAATGTGAATGCCCTAAATGCTCCCATAAAACTCCACAGGGCTGCAGATTGGATAAAAAAAACATGACCCATCCATTTGCTGTCTACAAGAGACTCATCTTGAACCTAAAGATACATCCAAACTGAAAGTGAAGGGATGGAAACCTGTTTTTCATGCCAATGGACCTCAAAAGAAAGCTGGGGTAGCAATTCTCATATCAGACAGATTAGATTTTAAACTAAGGACTGTAGCTAGAGATACAGAAGGACACTATATTATTCTTAAAGGATGTATCCAACAAGTGGATATGACAATTATAAATACCTATGCCCCCAACAAGGGAGCAGCAAGATACACAAGCCAACTCCTAACCAGAATAAAGAGACATAAAAATAAAAATATGTTAATAGTAGGGGACCTCAACATTCCACTCTCAGCAAGAGACAGATCACGTAAGCAGAAATCAACAAAGAAACAAGAGCTTTGAATGACATACTAGACCAGATGGACCTCATAGATATATACAGAACACTGCACACCAGAACAACAGAATACACATTCTTCTCGAATGCACAAGGAACTTTCTCCAGAACAGACCATATACTGGGTCACAAAACAGGTCTCAACCGATACCAAAAGACTGAAATTATTCCCTGCATTTTCTAAGACCACAGTGCCTTGCAAATGGAACTCAATCACAAGGAAAAATTTGGAAGAAACTCAAACACTTGGAAACTAAGAACCATCCTGCTCAAGAATGATTGGGTAAACCAGTAAATTAAAAATCAATTTAAACAATTTATGGAGACCAACGAGAATGAAAACACAACAGTCCAAAACCTATGGGACATGGCAAAGGCGGTCCTAAGGGGAAAAACATAGCCATCCAAGCCTCACTCAAAAGAACAGAAAAATCTAAAATGCAGAGCTGGTTCTTTGAAAGAATAAATAACATTGATAAGCCACTGGCCAGACTTGCTCAAAAGAATAGAGAAAGGACCCAAATTAATAAAATTATGAATGAAAGGGGAGAGATCACAACCAACACCAATGAAATAGAAAGAATCATTAGAAACTATTATCAATTATATGCCTAAATTAAACAACCTGGAAGAAATAGATGCCTTCCTGGAAACCTATAAACTACCAAGACTGAAACAGGAAGAAATTGATTTCTTAAACAGGCCAATTAATTATGAAGAAATTGAGTCAGTGATAAACAACCTTCCAAATAACAAAACTCCAGGCCCGGACGGTTTTCCTGGGGAATTCTACCAAACATTCAAAGAAGAAATAATACCTATTCTCCTGAAGCTGTTTCAAAAAATAGAAACAGAAGGAAAACTACCAAACTCATGCAGTTTTTATATTCTCACCTCAAGAAGCTGGAACAGCAACAGAGGGACAGGCCTAATCCACGCACGAGGAAGCAGTTGACCAAAATTAGAGCTGAAATCAATCAAGCAGAAACCAGAAGTACAGTAGAGCAGATCAACAGGACTAGAAGCTGGTTCTTTGAGAGAATCAATAAAATTGACAGACCACTGGCAAGACTTATCCAAAAGAAAAGAGAAAGGACCCAGATTATTAAAATTATGAATGAAAAAGGAGAGGTCACGACGAACACCATTGAAATTGGAAGGATTATTAGAAATTTTTATCAACAGCTATATGCCAATAAACTAAGCAATCTGGAAGAGATGGAATCCTTCCTGGAAACCTATAAACTACCAAGATTGAAACCGGAAGAAATTGATTCCTTAAACAGGCCAATTAATTATGAAGAAATTGAGTCAGTGATAAACAACCTTCCAAATAACAAAACTCCAGGCCCGGACGGTTTTCCTGGGGAATTCTACCAAACACTCAAAGAAGAAATAATACCTATTCTCCTAAAGCTATTTCAAAAAATAGAAACAGAAGGAAAGCTACCAAACTCATTCTATGAGGCCAATATTACCTTGATCCCCAAACCAGGCAAAGACCCCCTCAAAAAGGAGAATTACAGACCGATTTCCCTAATGAATATGGACGCCAAAATCCTCAACAAGATACTTGCTAATAGAATCCAACAGTACATTAAAAGGATTATCCATCACGATCAAGTGGGATTCATACCTGGGATGCAAGCGTGGTTCAATATTCGCAAATCAATCAGCGTGATACATCATATCAACAAGAAAAGACTCAGGAACCATATGATCCTCTCAATCGATGCCGAAAAAGCATTTGACAAAATACAGCATCCTTTCCTGATTAAAACCCTTCAGAGTGTAGGAATAGAAGGTACATTTCTCAATCTCATAAAAGCCATCTATGAAAAGCCTACTGCAAATATTATTCTCAATGGGGAAAAGCTGGAAGCCTTTCCCTTAAGATCAGGAACTCGACAAGGATGCCCACTCTCGCCACTATTATTCAACATAGTACTAGAAGTCCTTGCAACAGCAATCAGACGACAAAAAGGGATCAAAGGTATTCAAATTGGCAAAGAAGAAGTCAAAATGTCTCTCTTTGCAGATGACATGATACTCTATATGGAAAACCCAAAAGAAGCCACTCCCAAACTATTAGAAGTTATAGAGCAATTCAGTAACGTGGCGGGATACAAAATCAATGCTCAGAAATCAGTTGCATTTCTATACACGAATAACGAGACCGAAGAAAGAGAAATTAGGGAATCCATCCCATTTACAATAGCACCAAAAACCATACGTTACCTTGGAATTAACTTAACCAGAGACGTAAAGGACCTATATTCTAGAAACTATAAATCACTCTTGAAAGACATTGAGGAAGACATAAAAAGATGGAAAGATATTCCATGCTCATGGATTGGAAGAATTAACATAGTTAAAATGTCCATGCTACCCAGAGCAATCTACACTTTCAATGCTATCCCGATCAAAATACCGAGGACATTTTTCAAAGAACTGGAACAAATAGTCCTTAAATTTGTATGGAAACAGAAAAGGCCCCGAATCTCCAAGGAACTGTTGAAAAGGAAAAACAAAGCTGGGGGCATCACAATGCCGGATTTCGAGCTGTACTACAAAGCTGTGATCACAAAGACAGCATGGTACTGGCACAAAAACAGACACATAGACCAATGGAACAGAATAGAGAGCCCAGAAATGGACCCTCGGCTCTTTGGGCAACTAATATTTGATAAAGCAGGAAAAAACATCCGGTGGGAAAAAGACAGTCTCTTCAATAAATGGTGCTGGGAAAATTGGACAGCTACATGCAAAAGAATGAAACTTGACCACTCTCTCACACCATACACAAAAATAAACTCCAAATGGATGAAAGACCTCGATGTGAGACAGGAATCCATCAAAATTCTAGAGGAGAACATAGGCAGCAACCTCTACGACATCGGCCAAAGCAACCTTTTTCATGACACATCCCCAAAGGCAAGAGAAACAAAAGATAAAATGAATTTATGGGACTTCATCAAGATTAAAAGTTTCTGCACAGCCAAGGAAACAGTCAGAAAAACTAAGAGGCAGCCCACGGAATGGGAGAATATATTTGCAAATGACACTACAGATAAAGGACTGGTATCCAAGATCTACAAAGAACTTCTCAAACTCAATACACGAGAAACAAATAAACAAATCAAAAAATGGGCAGAAGATATGAACAGACACTTTTCCAATGAAGACATACAAATGGCTAACAGACACATGAAAAAATGTTCAAAATCATTAGCCATCAGGGAAATTCAAATCAAAACCACACTGAGATACCACCTTACGCCAGTTAGAATGGCAAAAATAGACAAGGCAAGAAACAACAATTGTTGGAGAGGATGTGGAGAAAGGGGATCCCTCCTACATTGTTGGTGGGAATGCAAGTTGGTACAGCCACTCTGGAAAACAGTGTGGAGGTCCCTTAAAAAGTTAAAAATTGAGCTACCCTATGATCCAGCCATTGCACTACTGGGTGTTTACCCCAAAGATACAGACGTAGTGAAGAGAAGGGCCATATGCATCCCAATGTTCATAGCAGCATTGTCCACAATAGCTAAATCGTGGAAGGAGCTGAGATGCCCTTCAACAGATGACTGGAAGAAGAAGATGTAGTCCATATATACAATGGAATATTACTCAGCATTCAGAATGAACGATTACCCAACATTTGCAGCAACATGGACGGGACTAGAGGAGATAATGCTAAGCAAAATAAGCAGAGAAAGACAATTATCATATGGTTTCACTCATTTATGGAACATAAGAAGTAGGAAGATCGGTAGGAGAAGAAAGGGAAGAAGAAAGGGGGTAGTAAACAGAAGGGGGAATGGACCATGACAGACTATGGACTCTGGGAAACAAACTGAGTGCTTCAGAGGGGAGGGGAGTGGGGGAATGGGATAGGCCGGTGATGGGTATTAAGGAGGGCACATATTGCTTGGTGCACTGGGCGTTATACACAAGTAATGAATCATGGAACTTTACATCAAAAACTAGGGATGTACTGTATGGTGACTAACATAATAAAAATATTATTACACACACACAAACACACACACACACACAAAGGCTCTGGGAATTCTGCATTAAGGAAACTGGTTTAATTTAGCTTAACACATTACTTGTCTTATGTCACATTTATGTTGTCATGGAACCTTTCCCCGCTGGGAAACACTGCGGAAGATACTTCTGCAGATGAAAGGAAGCAAGTAAAGTGCCAACAGAGTGGTAGGGATTGATGGATGCTGAGGTAACAGGAAAAAAGAGATAGCCTGGCTATGAAAATAAGGAAAAAGGGAAGTAGATTTAATTTATAATTCTGTCAATTAGGAGGGGACCTGTGAGTAATGTTAGAGATGGAAAAAACAGGAGAAATAGAAAATGCTAGAGAGAAAAACAACGAAGAGAAAGAAAGGTTCCAAAAAAGGCAGGAAAATATGAGCATAAAAGCACTAGTAGAGGCTCATCCCAGGAAAGAAACCCTTCCTTTAAGATCTGCAGGAAAGATAAATGTTTCAATATAGATACAAAGATATTTAGAGGTAGAAAAATATGAAGACAGGAAAATGGCTATCAGGTGGCTTAGATCATCTTTCTTGCTTCGTTGTTTCTGTTCATTACCTTTCCAACTACTAGCTGAATTTCTCTTGAATTAGTATTGTCTTCACTTCTAGGAGCACAACACCTTTATCTTAATCAAAAAGTATCATTCATTCATCACCAAGTTCCTGCTATGAGCTAGGCTCCGTGCTAGGCAGTGAGAATAAGCAAAGCACAGCTTCTTACGGTGAGGAGCTCATGGTGTAAATGAGCAGTTTTAGGTCTGTGCAGATTAAAAAGTATAAGACCAAGGGACAGCTCCACCAAGTATTGTACTTGCACAGTTCTTAAGTGAATGTTCTTCCCCCTTTTCAACTGGAAAAACTCCTACTTATCCTTCAAAATACACCTCATCTGTCCCTGAAGACTTCCTTCATCCTTCCTGCAGTTAACCACTTCCTCCTTTGAACCATACTTTTTATACCATTTATTATGTACGATGAAATGTATCTGTCTTATTAGACCATTTCTTGGTGTCACCCTTGCACATGGGGTACTTAGCCCATCCTATATATAAAACATGATCTATCCTTCAAAGTTTGGCAAAATATCTCCATTAAACTGTCCCTGATCTTACAGCTACAAAAAATTTCCTCCTCTTCTAATCGTTCATAACATTCTAAATCAGTGCTTCTCAAGCTTAATATGCATATGAACCACAGTGGGATCTTGTTAAAATACAAATTATGATTAAGGCAGATTCTGTGTTACTAAGTGCCCAGACATAAACCAGGCAAAGAATTACTTATTTATCTGATACAAAATAAAGTCAAAGGATCCTTGAAGGTTTCTATACTACAGTTCACATATATATGTCATTACATTCTTCCTTTTACATACATGCATTTCATTACTGCTTTTGGATATAGTTTTATACTATCGACTTGAATATTCAGCCTGGATTTCATTATCCATCTATTTATTCATTTATTGGTTTATTCACACATAGCTCATGTTCTTTTAACTTGTACTTATGGAACTTGCTTTTATACATATTATCTTAAATATCTCACAGTATTATGTATGCTTTTCATTTAAAAAATTTTTTTTTTCGTTTTTAGGGCGCCTGTGTGGCTCAGTTGGTTGAGCGTCTACCTTCAGCTCAGGTCACAATCTCTCTCCCTCTGCTGCTCCTCTTGCTTGTGCTTTGTCAAATAAATAAAGAAAATATTTAATTTTTTTTTCATTTTTAAAAAAGATTTATTTATTAAAATTTGAGAGCAAGTGAGCACGTGACAGCATGTGCACGCAGGGGGAAGGGCAGAGGGAGAGGAATCTCAAGCAGACTCCAGACTAAGCACAGAGCCCAACAATCCCAGGACCCTGCGATCACAATCTGAGCCGAAATCAAAATTCAGACACAACCAAATGAGCCACCCAGGTGCCCCATTTAAAAACATTTTTAAAAAAATAATCTCTACACCCAACATGGAACTCAAACTCACAACCCCAAGATCAAGAGTTGCATGCTCTATGAACTAACCCAGCCAGGTGCCCCTGCTTTTCATTTATAGGTGAGAAAATAGAAGCTACAGAAGTTATGTAACCTGCCTGATATCACATACTACTCTAAGACTTAGAACTTTAACTGAAGTCTGCTGGCTCTACATCCAGAAATTTTTTAGTGATACCATCCAAAATGTGCTGTTTTATAGTCTCAAGTATCAATGTCATATGAGATAAAAACAGAAATCATTTATTCTTTCAACAATTATTTCGTGATGTTTATGTTCTGGGTTCTGTGGTACAAGTGCTGGAGTTATAGAAAAGATTAGGGAATTCTCTAAGGGACAGTTAAGCAAGGTTTCACCAAGGAAGGAGCATTCCAGTCCAGTCTTAAGTCTCAACTCCAGGTAAGGAGGAGAAAGGCATTCTAAGCATGAGGACCAGGATACACACAGGTATGGAGACAGGACACCAAGGCACATTTTAGAACAAAGGATAAGCATGTACAAGCAGTACAGATTGGTATCATTAAGAGAGACTTGGACAGAATCTAGACGGAAAATATACACTGAAAATACTCATGGTTAGAGTAAAAGCAGCAAAGGGAGAAGAAAGAATTTATATAATATGCTTAGGAACCAGAGAAAAGAGAGTTGCAGAGTCAAATTTTCATGTTAGAGAACAATAAAAAATAAGTGTGGAGCCAGTTAATAGTGAAAACCGAGCAGCATCATTACTAACATGTACCAAGCTCTTAACTCTACTGGATATAGTACTAAGTACTCTGAGTTTGCAAAATATTTAAGCACTTGTGTATTAATTCCCATTTTGTATATGAGAAAACTGAAGCTGAGAGGCTAAGTAACTTGGGCAATATCACAGAGATAGTAACTGGCAAAGCCAGGATGCAAACCCAGGACTCTTAACACTATACTTCAGATACACTATTCAATTTACAAAAATGTAAGAATCATCACAATTTCATGGAAAGAATTCTGATTAGTTCTTCATTCAGATCCTTCATGTGGAGGTTACTGAACTTCTCTAAGCCTCATTTTCATTATAAAATACAAGAAAAATGATGCTCAGCATAATTCTTATAAAGACCACACAAGCCATTTCCTTAAAATACTCTGTAAATTTAAAATGTACAATGTCATACACTTAAGGGTATTATTATACATGTCTATCTTTGTGTATACATCTTCGGATATACAGGGAGTCTATATCTTTAGAAGCTACACGGAGAAGTTCAAATAAACCTTATATCCATTAGGTTAGGTTTACTTAGTCCAGGTTTCTTGGTTTAGTATATAGAGTCAATGGGTTAGCTTGTTGTATCATTGTTAGGTTTTTTTAGGTGTATTTGAGAAAGGTTATTTCAGGGGGTGAGGGGGTGGATAAGAAATATATACACACAGTTACATGAGTTTGAACAATGATAAGACAATTCTTTAAAAAGTCTGGTAAATTAAAGTTGATATTCCTCCAGAAGCACTATGCTATCAAATTTAAGCAAACTGAAATACTTTGGGTTGCTATATTTCACCAAATATTCATATTAAGTTTAAGATAAGCATATCAGAGGAGCCTGGGTGGCTCAGTGGGTTAAGACCGTCTACCACCCAGGTCATGATCCCAGGGTTCTGAGATCCAGTCCCACATTGGGATCCCTGCTCAGGGGGGAGTCTGCTTCTCCCTCTCCCCCTGCTCACGCTTTCTCTCTCAAATAAATAAAATCTTTTAAAAAATTTTTAGGAAAAAAGTAAAATAAAAGTATCAGCTATGTTCTCTATGATAAATAAAAATTGTATTTTCCATTTTAAATTATAACCAAAACTACAATACTTTTCGTTTCTTTCTTTTTCTCTAATTTAAATTTTAGGTAGTTAAAAACAGTGCGATATTGGTTTTTTTAAACAATGCCACTCAGAAATCGAAACAAGGAAAACAAAACAAAGAAAAACAAGCTGTACTAACTGATGCATCCTGAAACCAGATTTCTGAGCAAACGCTACGTTCTTCTTCTCTAGAGTGAAATTTCTACAGCTTCATGCATAATTTATTTTTTTATTATTGGGCAGTAAGTCCTGTGTACATAGCCTAATAAAAGTAAAATTTGAAACTGACTAGCAGAGAAAGATTCGGGTTACAAAGAGTCTGGTAAGGAACAGAGAAAAGGAGGAAAACAAACTTTCCTGTGATGTAGAAAAAGAAAAATCTCTCCGGCATAATTGCTTCCTCACGACAGGACAAGGAAATAAGTAGAAGCCTTTGGGAACAACCCAATTGTATCACAAGAAGTTTCAAACATGCTTGGGCCCACTTCTCTGAATATTGAGGTCAAACACTATGAAACAGGAGGAAAACCGGGACGTCGGCAAGATATCAGAGTCCATTAAAAAAAAAAGGAGAAAGGAGGAGAAGGGAGGAGAAGGGAGGAGAAAGGAGGAGAAAGGAGGAGAAAGAAGAAGGAGGAGGAGGAGGACGAGAAGGAGGAGGAGGAGGAGGAGGAGGAGGAGGAGGAGGAGAAGGAGAAGGAGAAGAAGAATACGACGACGACGACAAAAAAACCCACGAACTCCCGGAGGGAAGTTTGTATTCGCACTACCGAGTCTAATTCCAGCATAAAGTCATCTATCCATAAATAAGAGAGGAACACAGCTCCCCTACCTTGTTTTCATTCTCTGACACCTGGCCAATCTAACTACCCCTTTTTCGAGTAACAGCAAATCACTGCGGACATAAAATCTTACTGTTGCGTGGGCCCACCTGAGGTGCGGGGCGAGCCAGAAGCCCAACGAGTCATTCGGGACACCTCCCCCACAGCCCTCTGTCGGCCACTAAGGCCCTCTCGGAAGGCCGGGCAGGCGCAGAGGGCTCCGGTCCCCAGTCAGCTTCCTGCCTGTCCCCACCCAGCCGCAACCGCCTCAGCATGAGAAAGAGCCCCCCGCGTCGGACCCCGCGTCCACCGGGGGGACGGGCCTTCCCGGGGCTCAGCCTCACCTTCCGCGTCTGCCGAAGAGACAAAGGTGAAGTCCCCGTTCGTGGGGGAATACGCCGGGGGCGGACCCGGCGGCTGCATCTCGCGGCCCCTCTGCGGCTCGGCCCAGGCCCCAAGGCGGCCGCGGCACCGGCCCGCACGCACGCCCTACGGTGAGGCCCGTGAGCCGGAAGGAGCAGGCTGGGAGCGAGGCCGGAGACAAGCTACCCCGAGACTGCCCCACTGAAGTCCTTTAGGTGGCGGCCGCCCAAGCACCACGACGCCGGCGCCCTGACAGGACCATAACAGTGACAGCGGCCCTTGGATTGGCTCTTTGTAATGTGCTCTGCCATTGGCTCCCGGGAGAAAGGTTCTCATTGGGTCTCCCTGTTGTTGATTCCGGAAGTTGACCCAAGGACGGGAAGTTCACTTCTAATTCTTGGAACCTCCAGGCTTCCCTTGCCTTCTGGGCTACCCTTGTTTACTTTACGTCTCTTCGCTTGTGGCTCTTCTTTACTTGTTTTCCAACGTTTTCGTTCACTGGATGGGCTTACAGAATTTTAGAACTAGGAACATTCCTAGAGGTCAGCTCCGGTCTAGCATACCAAGATTGCTTTGCTTTTAGTCCTTGACTATTTGTAAGGAGATTTTGAGTAAATTATATAGCGGCTCCGAGAGTCACGTGTGAAAGGAAGAGTGCTGGATTGGATTATAATAAAAAAGCAGATAAATTGTAAATTGCCACCCAGAAACTGGGGCTGTAGTCTAGCCACATTATGAGGGAGACAACTGAGGCCAGAAAAGGTAAGGAAGGAACAGAATTAGGATGGTACTCAAATCTGTCTTCTAGTCTAGTGCTCTTTTCACTACAAGTCCCTATCTATTGATAAACTTAATCACGTTTACGGACCCATCTACGTTTTTAAATGTTTGAATAAATATACTTAAATTTAATATCCAAGCCACATAACTGTGGCTTCCAATTTGGAGGGATAGGGTTTGAGGGTAAAACATGACACAGACTTGCAGAGATGCATGATGCATCAGCAGTAAAGCTATGGGAAGGCCCGGCATGGCCATCAATGAGTACAAGGAAATATTGAAATTTTTTGCATAGGAGTTAACAATTAAGTTGGTACCTAAAGGATGAGTAAAAACTTCTAGGCAAAGAGGTGTCGGGGGGTGTCAGCTTGGGTCATAACATTCCAGAGATCATTTAATGGACTTGGGATACTGAAAG
>NW_024426774.1:25141778-25208717 GCF_017311325.1 Ursus maritimus | reverse complement strand
AGGAGAAGAAGAATACGACGACGACGACAAAAAAACCCACGAACTCCCGGAGGGAAGTTTGTATTCGCACTACCGAGTCTAATTCCAGCATAAAGTCATCTATCCATAAATAAGAGAGGAACACAGCTCCCCTACCTTGTTTTCATTCTCTGACACCTGGCCAATCTAACTACCCCTTTTTCGAGTAACAGCAAATCACTGCGGACATAAAATCTTACTGTTGCGTGGGCCCACCTGAGGTGCGGGGCGAGCCAGAAGCCCAACGAGTCATTCGGGACACCTCCCCCACAGCCCTCTGTCGGCCACTAAGGCCCTCTCGGAAGGCCGGGCAGGCGCAGAGGGCTCCGGTCCCCAGTCAGCTTCCTGCCTGTCCCCACCCAGCCGCAACCGCCTCAGCATGAGAAAGAGCCCCCCGCGTCGGACCCCGCGTCCACCGGGGGGACGGGCCTTCCCGGGGCTCAGCCTCACCTTCCGCGTCTGCCGAAGAGACAAAGGTGAAGTCCCCGTTCGTGGGGGAATACGCCGGGGGCGGACCCGGCGGCTGCATCTCGCGGCCCCTCTGCGGCTCGGCCCAGGCCCCAAGGCGGCCGCGGCACCGGCCCGCACGCACGCCCTACGGTGAGGCCCGTGAGCCGGAAGGAGCAGGCTGGGAGCGAGGCCGGAGACAAGCTACCCCGAGACTGCCCCACTGAAGTCCTTTAGGTGGCGGCCGCCCAAGCACCACGACGCCGGCGCCCTGACAGGACCATAACAGTGACAGCGGCCCTTGGATTGGCTCTTTGTAATGTGCTCTGCCATTGGCTCCCGGGAGAAAGGTTCTCATTGGGTCTCCCTGTTGTTGATTCCGGAAGTTGACCCAAGGACGGGAAGTTCACTTCTAATTCTTGGAACCTCCAGGCTTCCCTTGCCTTCTGGGCTACCCTTGTTTACTTTACGTCTCTTCGCTTGTGGCTCTTCTTTACTTGTTTTCCAACGTTTTCGTTCACTGGATGGGCTTACAGAATTTTAGAACTAGGAACATTCCTAGAGGTCAGCTCCGGTCTAGCATACCAAGATTGCTTTGCTTTTAGTCCTTGACTATTTGTAAGGAGATTTTGAGTAAATTATATAGCGGCTCCGAGAGTCACGTGTGAAAGGAAGAGTGCTGGATTGGATTATAATAAAAAAGCAGATAAATTGTAAATTGCCACCCAGAAACTGGGGCTGTAGTCTAGCCACATTATGAGGGAGACAACTGAGGCCAGAAAAGGTAAGGAAGGAACAGAATTAGGATGGTACTCAAATCTGTCTTCTAGTCTAGTGCTCTTTTCACTACAAGTCCCTATCTATTGATAAACTTAATCACGTTTACGGACCCATCTACGTTTTTAAATGTTTGAATAAATATACTTAAATTTAATATCCAAGCCACATAACTGTGGCTTCCAATTTGGAGGGATAGGGTTTGAGGGTAAAACATGACACAGACTTGCAGAGATGCATGATGCATCAGCAGTAAAGCTATGGGAAGGCCCGGCATGGCCATCAATGAGTACAAGGAAATATTGAAATTTTTTGCATAGGAGTTAACAATTAAGTTGGTACCTAAAGGATGAGTAAAAACTTCTAGGCAAAGAGGTGTCGGGGGGTGTCAGCTTGGGTCATAACATTCCAGAGATCATTTAATGGACTTGGGATACTGAAAGTCACTTAGTTTTCTTGGAGCTTTTAAGTCTCATGGGAGAAAATAGCTACAGACTAGATTGCATGAATAGGTAAAGAAAAGATCATTAGGGATACCAGGGTGGCTCAGTCGGTTAAGGGTCTGCCTTCTGCTCATGTCATGATCCCAGGGTCCTGGAATCAAGTTCGGCATTGGGCTCTTTGCTCAGCAAGAAGCCTGCTTCTCCCTCCGCCTGCCGCTCCCCCTGCTTGTGCTCTCTCTCTCTCTCTCTCTGGCAAATAAATAAAATCTTTTTTTAAAAAAGAAGAGGTCATTAATAATTTTGCATGCTATTCAAAGGATTAGCTTCCCCCCCCCCCCGGAAAGTGTTGAAGGAACCATTAAAGGAATTAGAGCAAAGGAAGGACATATCAGATATCCCTGTTAATTTTATTACTTAAAATATCCACAGTAGTGGGTATTTTGACTTGGCCAGCAGAGACTTGTATGAGACTTTTGCAGAAATATAAGTAATTCTTGGACTAGGGGTGCAGCATTGGAGATGGAAAAGAGGAAACATGTATGAGATATATTAAGTTTAAGAATCCACAGGACTTAGTGATCAATGGGAAGAGATTGGAAGTAAAGAAGAGGAAAGAGCCTAGTGTGACTTCATGTTTCTTGCTTAGGTGGTTGGAAGTGTTATCCATCAAGTGGGGAAACAGAAGAAGAGGAAGAAGAGGACCTCGTGTGGGGGGAGGGGAAGTTTTGAACACCATGAGCTTAAGAATATGCAGGTTGAGCTGTCTAGTTATTCTTTGGTAATAAGGACCCAGTGCACAGAGTTCTGAACTGGAGATAAAGGGTTGTAATTACCAGCGTATGGTTGGTAATTGCATCTATGAGTACAGATGAAATTTCCCAGGAAGAGTGTGGTGAGTGAAAGAAGAGTGTCAGGAATGATACTCTGGAACACCACCATTTAAAGGCAATCTAGGAACTCCTGGCCTGCAAAGAAAGTGAGATGAGTTGCATTTTGAAATAGGATTGTCAAAATAGGTAAAACTGGGAAAGTGACAGTTGAGCAAAGATTTGAAGGATGTGATCATTTGTATTGGATCCACTTGGTTAAGTTGGAACTATGATTTGTAGAATTCATATTCCTATATGCCTTCAGGTTAGAGCTTCTCAAAAGAATAGTTTGCACAATATTTGTAAGGTAGAAGTGAAGCAGTAGCCATTGCACTGTGAGCCTCTTCTTAGATGTGGTGATGGACAAAAGCGGTGGGTTCCAGCTTCTCTTGATGGTCCTATGGTTTGCATTCAACCGTTCTTACTATTTGCAAACCCTGTCAACCAACAGAGGTCACTAGACAATTAGCTGTGACCCCACAGAGGTGGTAGCTACCCAGATCAACTGATTTTGTCAGGCCTACCTCAGGAGTTGGAACCCCTTCTCTGGTTCTTCAACTCCGTCTTCTAAACCTGCACATTCCCAGCCCTTATATCTTCAGATAATTTCTCTATCCCTTTCTCTCTCTCTCCTCATTTTGGAATTTCCATAATATGTATTTTGGTCAGCTTGATAGTGTCCCACAAGTCCCTGATACTCTGATCACCTTCATTCTTTTTTCTTTTCTTTGGGAGAAGGACTCTCTCTGTCTCTGTCTCTCTCTCAAATAAATAAATAAATCTTAAAAAATATTTTCAGCACATTGAAGACATTCCACCGTCTTGTTTTCTAGTTGCTGTTGAGAAATGAGCTTCATTTCGTTGAAGATGATTTTTTTCTGGTGGTTTTTTTTTTTTTTTGGTTGCTTTTAATATGTTTGCCTTTCTGTATGCAGAGAATGGAAACGGAAATGAGTAAGTGGTATGGATTTCTTGTTGGGGATACTGCTTGGAATTTATTGGATAACCTGAACCTCAAGGTTGTTGTCTTTCTTCAGTTACTGAAAATTTTGGTTATCTCTTCCAGTAGTGCCACTACTCTTCTCTCCTCTCCTTCTGAAACTCCAGTTAGATATATAACAGTAATATAACACCTCCAGGATACTTTTAGCTAACAGTTTCATGGCACTTACTATGTGCCAGGTACTACTCTGTGTTTTTTTTTAAGGTTTCTTTATTTATTACAGAAAGAGAGAGGGAGTGGGGAAGGGGAGAGGGAGAGAGAATCTCAAGCAGACTCTGCACTGAGCATGGAGCCCAATGGAAGGCTCAATCCCACAACCCCAAGACCACTACCTGAGCTGAAACCAAGAGTCAGATGCCCAACCAACTGTGCCACCTCCACCCCACTACCATAAATGTTTTACATTAAGTCATTTAATCCTCATTACAACCTAATGAAGTAGGTATTCTTACTTTCCCCATCTTACGAATAAGGAATATGAGGCATATAAAAGTTAATCACTTGCCAAAGATCAGAGAAATACTAATTGGCAAAATCAGGATGTGGACCCTGGTAATCTGACTCCAGAGTTCTGACCACAATGCTCTGAAACCTCATTGTGTTTTGCTACTCTTCAGAGTTCATTATTTCCCCTTTGATGCTTTTTTTTTTGGTGGTGTTGTTTAGTTTTGTTTTCTTTTTGGCTCCCTTCAAGTTAATGGGTCACTTCACACAGCTCTGGTTGTTTATTGAATTTGACACCTTGCATTCAACTTGCAGTAGCCACAACAGAATTTAAAAGAGTAGTGTTGATGTCGCTGCACAAAGGTTGCTATACTCTCAGTCACCGTGTTGTTATATAATCGTAAATTGTAGACATCCATTCCTCCCATCCAGACTTTGGGCAGCTGAGGTCAGGATATTTCCAGACTGTGATTCTTGTTTCTGGAATCTTGTTTAGGGAATTCATGTCCTGTTTTGGTTTTGTTGACTTTCTAGGAGTGGTACAAATGCTATGTTTAATTTGCTAATTTGATTTTCATGTTTTAAATATTGTTTAAGAGGACTAGTTTACTCACACTAAGAAACTTTAACCATGATATTCATTGAGACTACCTCAAACTCAAGTGGGAACCTCATGGGTTGTCTTTTGATTGGTTTTATATTTATAACTTTTTTTCTTATCTTAAAATTAATGCATAATTATTAGAGAAAACAGAAAGGAAAAATCACCCTATTATATTACCTATAGAGGTAAACACAATTAATATCTTGATGTAAATCTTTTCAATCCTTTTTCTAAGCATTTTGTATATAAAATATATTAATTCATACACATTGTTTTATAACATTAACATTTTCAATGTCACCATATATTTTTCTACATTTTTGATGCTGCCTTTTATTTCATTTAATGAAGATGTTATAGTTATTAAAGCCAATTCCCTGTCTTTGGACATTGGATTTCTTTCCAAATCTTCATAATTATAAACAGTACCATGATAAACCTTTGTACATATTCATGAATGCTTCCTTAGGATAAGATTTTCAAAGAGAAATAACTGAGGTCAAAGAGGGTGCAAATGTCTAAAGTATTTAAATGCATATTGCTAACTTGTCCTGTGAGAGGTAGCAACAAGTTGTACCTCCATTGGCCAAGTGTAAGAGTTCTTTTTTCTCTACTCCATCTCTGTTATCAACACTGGCTATAATCATTTTCTTAAACATGCTCATTGGATGAGTGATGCATATTTTGTTGTTTCAATTTTCATTTCATTGATTTCAATTAACTTATGATACTTCAAAGCACTTGAAAAGTGGAGAGAATCTAAATAGTGGGTGGAAGAGAAATCTGAACGGGAATGAAATGAAATGTTTTCAATTTTTAATTAATACTAGTGAGAGAAGAATATAATGTAAAAATTGTAGTGTAAAGGTAAATAAATCCCAGACCCCAGGCAACTGTCATTAAATTTATAGCCAAGGAAACAGATGTGTACACTTAAAGGAATGGATCTATCAATTTTACTTCTACATATATACCTAAGGGAAATGAAGTATATGTCCACACAAAAGCTTCTACACTATTGTTCATAACAGCATTATTCATAATAGCTAAAAAAAGAAGAAATTCTAATCCATAGTAACAAGTAATATTTGGTACATCCATATAATGGATAAAGGAGATGTGGCATACACACACACACACACATACACAATGGAATATTATGCAGTTATCAAAAATGAAATCTTGCCATTTGCAAGGACGTGGATGGAACTAGAGGGTATTATGCTAAGTGAAATAAGTCAATCAGAGAAAGACAATTATCATTTGATCTCACTGGTATGGGTGCCTGGGTGGCTCAGTCAGTTAAGTCTCTGCCTTCAGCTCAGGTCATGATCCCAGGGTGCTGGGACTGGGCCCCACATTGGGCCTGCTGCTCCCCCTGCTTGTTCACTCTCTCTGTCAAATAAATAAATAAAAATTAAAAAAAAAGATCTGATATGTGGAATTTAAGAAACAAGGCTGAGGATCATAGGGGAAGAGAGGAAAAAATGAAATATAGATGAAACCAGAGAGGGAGACAAATGTTAAGAGAGTCTTAATCATAGGAAACAAACTGAGGGTTGCTGGAGGGGAAAGGGGTGGGGGCATGGGGTAACTGGGTGACGGACATTGGGGAGGGTATGTATTGTAATAAGCACTGAGTATTATATAAGACTAATGAATCACAGACCTGTACCCCTGAAACCAATAACATATTGTATGTTAATTAATTGAATTTAAATTACAAAATAAAATAAAATACTGGCCTGCCTTCAGGTTTTTAAGCATTGCATCTATAGTATTAAAGGAAAAACACTCCCATTACCTGACAAGGTATATTATGTTAGGAGTTGCTGCTCTTGCTAGCCTTAACTGTCTGAAATTCCCCAATGCCTCTCCAATTTTGGGAAATATTTTTAAGGAATACCTGTTGGGTATTCAAAACATGTAAAGGTAAATGCAACTTTATTTAAATGGGATCACTGAATATCTTTAAGCAACTGTGAAACAATCCTGGAACAAATAGAAATATATAAATGATCGAAGATTCTACCAGCCTCAGGCAGAGTTGTTGGGGGGGGGGTCTTCATGCTATTTGTATTAGTCATCAATTTCTATAGAACAGATTACCCCCCCCCAAATAGTGGCTTAAAACAACTATAAATATCTCACAATTTCTGTGGCTCAGGAATGTGGGAGCTGGGTGGTTCTGGCTTAGGCTCTGTCATGAGGTTGCAGTCCAGATGTTGGATGGGGCTGCTGGAGGATCTGCTTTCAAGGTAGCTCCTCAGTGGGTTAGCAGGTTAATGCTGGCTGTTGGCTGAAGGCCTCAGTTTCTCATCCCTGGACTTCTCCATAGGCTGCTTGAGTGTCATCACAATATGGCAGCTCACTTCCCTCAGAGATCTAAGAGAGAACCAGTTGGAAGCTACAATGTCTTTTAGAACCTAGCCTTGGACGGTCATTTCTGCTTTCTCCTATTGGTTACCCAGGTAAGTGCTATCCACTGTGGGAGGTGGGTACAATACAGGGGAGTATATACTAGGAGGTGAGGATCATTGGCGCCATCTTGAAGGGCAACTAACATACTATCTAAGGCAAAGGATTGGTCAAAACAGCCTTGACTTCATTTCCCCCACAGATTATCTAGAATGTATTTTGTAGTACATGAAACTTAAAGTTTTAACCAATTTTAAGTGTACAGTTCTGTGGTATTAAGTACATTCACATTCTTAAGCAACCACCATCACCATCCATCTCCAGAACTTTTTCATCTCCCTTGACTGAAACTCTGTACCCATTAAACCTAACTCCCCACCTACTTCTCTTTTTAATACCTTTTCTCTTAGAGATGCTTATGTCTCTAAGTGCTTAGGCTGCTGAAGGGTTTTTGCCTTCCCTAACAGTGCTTCAAGTTCTGGATCTTTTCTTCCTTTAATTCCTAACTCTACCTCTATCACCTTTACCCACTCCCTTAACTCATCAAATCATATAATTCTGGGTGTCATTCTTACAGGTCCCTCCTCTATTCTGGGTGATATTGGAAACAGGTGGCTTCTGTGACAGGCTAATTAGTTAGCTAATAAATAATCCCTATCAGGTAACTTCATACCTTAAACAAGTTGGAAAGGGTGTGTCTTTTCAAGGAGGCCACTGGAGAGTGTGTAGAATTAGAATCAGATGTTGGGGAGACATTTTTTAGGTAGAGGCCTTTTAGCATCTTTCAAATTTTTAAGTAGGTAGCTGCCTGATTTGCCCACTTCTCAGGCTGCTCAATGAGAGCAGAGTAGGAGACGGGCTATTTAATGAATTAAAGAACTGAGCTAGGCAGTAATTTGCCATTTGACTTGAGTTACCTAGTGCCTTATAGCCTCTACATGTAAATGAGAAAAATAAGCATAACAGAAGGCAGCTGACTCCTGGAAACTTAGCTGTAACAATGTACCTTCCAACGCAAGTACAAAAGATATTACAAAACGAACAATTCAATAGGAGTAACTACTTTATTCTCAACGTGTTTTTAAGAAGAATTTGTGGAATTATCATTACATTCCTAATAAAAGATAACATTATCCTCCTTTTATAAAGCAGCAGATATATAAGGCTGTCATACTAAAGCAGGGGAAGGGTTGGAGATAGAAGAGGAGGAGTTGGTGATGTGGGGAGAGAGTGCAGATGCTGGCACTGCTCTCCTCCAGCTGTTTCCTCCACCTCGCAGAGGTATAAAAAGCAGTCTGCTTGTGCTTGAGCCATAAGCTGAAGAGCGAGAGCCAAACGTTCTCTGCCTTTGGTCTCTATCAGGTTATCAGACTGCTATCTAGAGGCTCCATTTTTATAAAGTGGTCTAGGGCACTGGTTTTGGAGTCAGACCTGCCCACCCTTTCCACTTGATAGATGGATGACCTGAAGCAACTTAAAGTCTCTGAGCCTCAGTCTGCTCATCTGTCAAATGAAAGTCACTATAATACCAACCATATGAGCAGTTACTGTGTTAATCAGCAATTACACTAATGCATATAAAGTAAGAAGTTCAATATTGACCTATTGTATATGCTCAATGAATGGTACTGGTATTTTCCTCTGTGGGTTTCAAAGGGCACCAGATACTAGGTTTATCTTCCTTTAAAAAAAAAAAGTCCTCAACTTGCAAAATAAGTAAAACCTATTAAAATAAAACCTGCTCACTTCATGTATAAGACCCTTCACAACAGAGCCTCAACTTACCTTATTCTCCACCTTCATCTTCTGCCACTCCTACCTCCCTATGTGAGGTTCCACCCTCACGGACTTCTTGCTGTTTCCCAAAAATGCCTTTGTACGTGCACTTCCTCTAGAATGTCCTTTACCTGGTCTTACAGTCCCTCTAAGACCTAACTTAAATATCTCCTCCTAGGCCACATATTCTCCATATGCTCTCTCCTCTGTATTCCCACATGTAACTTAGATGTCTGCTTTAAACCTCTCGTCTACAGTGTTTTAAACTTTTTTTGACTATGACCCTCAGTTAAAAATACATTTTATCTCATGATCTAATATACACATCCATACACATTAAAAAATTTCACAGAAAGTAATGATCTTATGCTATGTGTGACACAATCTGTTATTTTCTATTCTTTCTGTCCTATTTCACTTAAAACAGATGCTGATTGCAACCCATTAAATTTATTTCATGTTCTAAAGGAGGTGACACCCTGCAGCTTAGGAAGAACACTACCCTAATCCACATCCTGCCCAGGATGTCAGCCTAGATCCAGGGCTTGTTTCCATGGTCACTTCTGGCTCTGACTCTCTGCTCCCATGTGTCTCTGGATTTGGGTCTCTTTGCCTCCTGCAGTGGTTCCTTTCTCTCTTCTCCAAGTGACTTGGATGGGAAGAACAGTCACTTGTCAATTTCTACAAGAAGGCCCCCATATATTTGTGGATATAGCAAGTATACTGAGTGCTTGTGGGAAATTGTGAAGGATAACTGTGATAGTTCTGAGCAGCAGATTAGTTAAAGGTAATATTGGCATTTCCACGCTCTCAAAGAGATGCTGAACTGTTTCTGCCAGGTGAGGCTCCAGCTGCCTGTCAGTCGCCTTGCCCTCTCCATCTCCATCTCTTACAGCCCCCTATGATACTCTCACAGTCCCGAGTACCACGAGCCAATTTAGGCACTGACATTTAATGATAGACATATGTGACAGATGCCACAGTGAAATGAAAGGGTCATGAGAGACAGATTCTCTAATTAAAGAAAGGCTACTTAATGAGATGCAGGGAGAAAATGAGATGTGGAGGTGAGGTGTGAAATTAGAGACAGTAGTTGGGATGTACTTTCCAGGCAAAATTCTAAGCCTGGGTTGTCCTTAAATATCCACTTTTTCTGTGCCCATACCCAGGATACTGGGGAATATGACACAATTTGGCAGATAGGTATGCTACAAATTCATAGTGACAAATTTCAACAAGAATATTTAGAAGCGAATGGTAAGAAAATGCTATGTACCAAAACTTGTGGCATGCAGCAAAAGCAGGGCTTGAGTAAAATTCTCATAGCCTTAAATATTTATATTAGAGAAAAGAATCTTATGAAGATTAATAAGTTTCTAGTTTAAGAAGCCAGAAAAACATCAGAGTACACCCCAGGATAGTAAACATAAGAAAATAAGTCAATGACACAGAAAATATAAATACACTCAAAATGAGTAATAAAGCTTGAAGTTGGTTCTTTAAAAAGAGTAACAAAATAGATAAAAGCCAAGCAAGACTGGGACATTTGGCTGTCTCAGTCAATAGAGCATGTGACTCTTGACTTTGGGGTAATGAGTTGAAGTCCCACGTAGAAGTTTCTTAAAAAAAAAAAAAAAAAAGTCAAGCAAGACTGCTCAGGAAAAGATAGAATGACATAATTTTGTTAGCCGAAATGGAGACAGGCATGTGAATGTTTGCAGTAGCTTTATTCATGATCACCAAAACCTGGAAGCAATGGAGATGTCCTTCAATAGGTGAATGGGTAAACAACTGTGGTATACCCATAAATAGTGTATTATTCAGTGGTAAAAAGAAATGAGCTATGAAGCCATGAAAAGCCATAGAAGAAACTTAAATACATACCGCTAAATGAAAGAAGCCAAGTCTGAAAAGGCTACATAATGTGTGAATCCAATTTTATGACATTTTAGAAACGGCAAACTGTTGAGAGAGTAAAAAAGCTCAGTGACAGTGGGTATTTACCCAAAGAAAATGAAAACACTAATTTGGGCAGATATATGCACCTCTATGTCTATTGCAGCATTATTTACACCACCCAAGATATGGAAGCAACCTAGGTGTCCACTGAGATGAATGAATACAGATGTGGTAGATATACCCAGTGGAATATTACTCAGCCATAAAAAAGAATGAAATCTTGCCATTTGCAATATGGATAGACCCACACGGTATTATGCTAACTGAAGTAAGTCTGAGAAAGACAAATACTGTATGATCTAAAATCTGAAAAATAAAACAAATGAACAAACAAACAATAACAAAAATAGAAACACAGTCGTAAATAGAACTGGTGGTTATTGCGAGAGGGGAGGAGGGTGGGAGGATTGGTGAAATAGCCGAAGGGGATTTAGAGGAACAAACTTCCAGTTATAAAATAAGTAAGTCATGGGGATGAAAAGTACAGCATACAGAATATAGTCAATAATAGGTAACAAACGGTAACTACTCTCATCACGGTGAGCATTGCATAATGTATATAGTTGTCATAACACTATGTTGTATACCTGAAACTAATATAATATGTCAGTTATACTTCAATTTTAAAAAAAGTTCAATGGTTGTCAGGAGCTCCGGAAGAGGGGAGGAAGGGTTGAACAGGTATAGCACAGGGTATTTTTTTTAGGACAGTTCAAATATTCTGCATGATACTGTAACTGTGCAAACATGACACTATGCATTTGTTGAACCCCTCAGAACTTTATAATGCAAAGAGTGAACCTTAATGTATGCAAAGTAAACAATCATTTAGGGGGTGCCTGGCTGGCTCAGTCGGAAGAGCATGCGACTCTGGATCTCAAGGTTGTGAGTTTGAGGCCCACATTGGGTGTAGAGATTACTAAAAAAAATAAATCAACTTAAAAAAATAATTTAGTGGTGTCTGGGTGGCTCAGTGGTTTAAGTGTCTGCCTTCAGCTCAGGTCATGATCCCAGGGTCCTGGGATCCAGCCCTGCATTGGGCTCCTTGCTCTGCGGGGAGCCTGCTTCTCCCTCTCCCTCTGCCTGCAGCTCCCCCTGCTTGTGCTCTGTCTCTCTGTCAAATAAATAAATAAATAAATAAATAAATAAATAAATAAATAAATAAAATCTTTAAGAAAAAAATCGTTTAGGTGGTCTGGGAAACCCAAAGATGGAATGAAGAATGCAGAACATTCTAACTATATTACAAATTGTGAAACAGCTCACTAGGGGATGAGGGGAAAAGATGCTGCCCTAAATAACTTTGGAAATGAGTGGTCTGTAAAACTAAAGGCAAAAGAAACTGTACATTAGTGCTATACTCTAACTGATAAAGTTATCTTCAGTTGGGGTCTAGGTTAACAATTTTGATACTGCTATATACATTCAAACTGGAATAATTAAGTAAATGAATGGCAGATGGTAGGAACCAGGTTTCTCATTGCTGGAGTAGGAATTTACAGCAAGAGGAGGAGGCTGGAAAACCAATGTGGTTATACATTAGAATTGGAGACATCTGTATGGACTCATTTCACGTTTACCTTAATATATATGGTTACATCTAGAAATATATATATACATATACAAACACACACACTGTGAGATAATAGAAAATAAATATTGGTCTCTTCCCCCAGTTCCTGACACAGTGCCTGCAACCTTTGTAAGTTCCTAAGTGACAAGAGCACTAGGAGCATCTTTTGTTCAGGGCAGTGACTCTGGGTGGGCTCCTGATGGCTCCTGCATGGGGGCTGGTCACCAGAGAGACCAAGCCATGATTAGAAGCTTGGAATTTTCTTTTTTTCTTTCTTTCTTTCGTTCTTTTTTTCTTATTTTAAGATTTTATTTATTTTTGGGAGGCAGGGCAGGAGGGAGAGAGAGAGAGAAAGAGAGACAGCGAGCACGAGTGGGGCAGAGGGGCAGAGGGAGAAGCACACTCCCTGCCAAGCAGGGAGCCCAATGTGGGATGTGATCCCTGGGCCCTGGGATCATGACCTGAACCAAAGGCCGACACTTACCCGACTGAGCCACCCAGGGACCCAGAAGCTTAGAATTTTCTTTTTCTTTCTTTCTTTCTTTCTTTCTTTCTTTCTTTTTTTTTTTTCTTTTTTTTTTTTTAAGATTTTATTTATTTATGTGACAGAGAGACAGCCAGCGAGAGAGGTAACACAGCAGGGGAGTGGGAGAGGAAGAAGCAGGCTCCCAGTGGAGGAGCCCCATGTGGGGCTCGATCCCGGAACGCCGGGGATCACGTCCTGAGCCGAAGGCAGACGCCTAACGACTGCGCTACCCAGGCGCCCCAAGAAGCTTAGAATTTTCATTCCCACCCCTCATCCTCCACAGACTAGAGAGGGGATAGAAACTGAGTTAACAATTGATCATGCCTATGTGAGGAAGCCTCCACAAAATCCCAACAGCGCAGGGTTCAGGGAGTGCCAAGGTTGGCAGACAAATCCACGCCAGGAGGGTGGCACAGCCCAAACTCCAGGGGGCCAGAAGCTCCTGTGCTCGGGATCCTCCCAGACCTCACCCCAGGTAACTCATCTGGTGGTTCATCTGTATCCTTTGATAAACCGGCAAATGTGTTTCCTGGAGTTCTGTAGCTGCTCTAGCAAATTAATCAGACCTGAGGAGGGACACGTGGGAACCTCCAATTCGTAGCTTAATCAGACAGAAGCTGTGCATAACCCGGGGACCTACCACTTGTGATTGGTCTCTGAAGTGGGATGGAAGCAGTCTTGCGGGTCTGAGCCCTTAGTTGGTGGGATTGGACAGGATTTCCAGTAGACAGTGTTAGAATTGAGTTAATTTGTAGGACTCGCACCTGGTGTCACACAGAATTCTGTGGTGTGGGGAAAAGCCACCACGCATTTGACAACCAGAAGTGCCTGAAGTGTTCTGTATGCACAGTAAAGGAGACACACGGGCGAGGAAGAGGAGCTAGACGGAATGGAGTTTTTCTTACACGCGTACATATACATATCCGTTGCTCTGTCAGCTGAGAGGGCCTAGAAGCAATGACACTTCGGAAGCAATAAGCACTCACCAGACCCAGATCTTGGATTCTAATACCGTTCTCTAATTAAGGTAACCAGGGCACTTTGACAAAACGCCTAATTCTAGGACTAGGGCAGGAAATGTATAAGCCTGGAGCATTGTGTAGTGCCAGAAAAGTAAGGAAGTGCTCAAAATGAAGAAACAAACCAAAGACACCCACAGTAATAGGAGGAAGTCAAAGTGACATGGAAACCAACTAAAAGAGCTCACAGTAAAGCTGAGCAACTGGAACAATAAAATAAATAAAGTAGCATTGGGTTATATACCAAAGCATAAAATAAATATTCATGAATCCATACTGATATAAATTATTGAATAAATGAATAAATGGTGGTGGAGATAAATCTCCCATGCAAAGCTGCAAATAACTACATAGATAACTTTGCCCACAAGAAAGTGGAGCCTAACTCCCACTACATAGACTGCACATAGTGACTTCCTCAGTGGTGTAGTGTAGAAAGGGGAGAAAAGTAGCTTCACAGAGGATAGACGGAACACCACCTTAGCCAGGTGATCAAGGTCAACATTAGCAGCAACAGAGTGTGTTGATAGTATGTACCCTGGATATATAAGGAAAATGATACTTTACACTTCTGTGATCTTCCTCTCCCAATGGCAGTACCCCAATCTAATCAGGAGAAAAACATCAGACAAGTCCTACAAAATACCTGACCAATACTCCTCAAAACTGTCAAGGTAATCAAAAACAAGGAGAATCTGAGAAATTGTCACGAGGCAAGAGGTTCTATGAGGAATGTAAGGAGACATGATGATTAAATGTAATGTGATATCTTGGATGGGATCCTGGAACAGAAAAGGGACACTGGTAAAAACTAAAGAAATCTCAAAGTGCTACAGACTTAATAAGGTATCAATACTGGTATATCAATTGCAATGAATATGCCATGCTAATGTAAGATGTTAATAATAGAAGAAGCTAAGTGTGGAGCGTATGGCAACTCTGAGTACTCTGTTTGCAATTTTTCCTGTAACTCTAAAACCATTCTAAAAAAATAAAGTTTGTTTAAAACATCAAAGGCAAGGGTGCCTGGGTCATGCAACTGGGTTAAGCATCTGACTCTTGATTTCGGCTCAGGTCATGATCTTAAAGTCCCTAGGGATCTTAGTGATGGAGCCCTACGTCAGGCTCTGAGCTCAGCACAGAGTCTGCTTGAGACTCTCCCCTCTGTCCCCTCGCACCCTCTCTCTAAATAAATACATCTTTTTACAAAAATCAAAGCCAAAACAGTAGTCATATCATAGATTAATCAGAAGTTTAAAAGATATGGAAATCCATCAACTGTGATACCAACAAATTTGAAATAGACAAAGAAGACATGTTTTTAGAAAATTTCCCAAACTGATTCAAGAATTAGGAGAAAATTGGGGCACCTGTGTGGCTCAGTCAGTTATGCGTCTGCCCTCATCTCAGGTCATGATCTCAGGGTCCTGGGATGGAGCCCTGCATCAGGTTCCCTGCTCAGTGCAGAGTCTGCTTCTCTCCCTCTCTCTCTGCCCTCCCCCTGTTCATGCTCTCTCTCTCTAAAAATAATAAATAAATAAATAAATAAATAAATCCATCAAAGATATAAACGTAAGAGCTGAAACTATAAAAATTTTTGAAGAAAATCTAGGAGTAAATCTTCATGACTTCAGGTCAGGCAAAGTCTTAAGATATGAAAAACAAACACAAATAAGAACTAAGTTGGACTTCATCAAGATTACAAACTGTTGTGCTTTAAAGGGCATCATCAAGAAAGTGAAAAAAGAACCCAGAGAATGTCAGAACAACTTTACATGATAGCAAGTCATGTATCTGATAAAAGACTACTGTCTAGAATAAAGAACTCTTAACAATTCACCAATATAAAGATAAATAATTCAATTTTTTAAACAGGCAGAGGATCTGAACAGACATTTCTCCAAAGAATATATATAAACCATAAGAGCTCTTAATCATAGGAAACAAATTGAGGGTTGCTGGCGGGGGTGGGGGGCGGTGATGGACATTAAGGAGGGCATGTGATGTAGTGAGCACTGGGTATTATATAAGACTGATGAGGGCGCCTGGGTGGCACAGCGGTTAAGCGTCTGCCTTCGGCTCAGGGCGTGATCCCGGCGTTATGGGATCGAGCCCCACATCAGGCTCTTCCGCTATGAGCCTGCTTCTTCCTCTCCCACTCCCCCTGCTTGTGTTCCCTCTCTCGCTGGCTGTCTCTATCTCTGTCAAATAAATAAATAAAATCTTTAAAAAAAAAAAAAAAGACTGATGAATCACTGAACTCTACCTCTGAAACTAGTAATATATGTTGATTAATTGAATTTAAATAAAAAAATCACCTGCAAATTATATATTTATATACAATATAAATATATATAAACCATCAATAAGCCAGAAAGGATGCTCAAAATCATTAGCCATCAGGGAAATGCAATCAAAGGCATGAAGAAACCCCTCTTCCCAACCACTAGGGATGTTTATAATAAAAAGGATAATAATAACAAGTGTTAACAAGGGCTTGGACAAATTAGAACCCTCACATGCTGGTGAAGTATAAAATAATGTAGCGCTTAAAAAAACATTCCGGCTTTAAATTCTTTGTTAAATTCCTTTGAGGTGGTAAAACCTGCTGCTAATAGAGGAGAAAAGCTGCCCTTTAGGGAAGGAGCCTTATACAGAGACAGGAGAAGTGGTTGAGTGCATGTCATGCTAGGAAGCACATGGAAAAGGATGCAAACATGAGGTCCAAGAGAGCAGGGAGAAAGCGGCTTACAAGGAATAAAGACGGGCGCCTTATGGGAAGGAGGAAGAGAGGAGAAAAGTGAGGCCCTAGGTATGAGTTAGGCTGCGTACAGGCTTAAGCTGGTATAACAAGAACGCCCCCCCCCCCCCCGCCCGCCACCATGGCTTACAGAAAACAAAACTTTATTTTCCTCTTCTCTAACAGTCCAGAAGTGAGCAGTCCAAGCAGGTGGGTGTTGTTCTGTGCAAGCTTTCACACCCAGAAACCTACTTTTTGGACCCCTCTATTCCTTAGGCTATTGTCTTGTACTTCATGGCTAGGATATCCACCTTCCCTTTGCAGGAGTGCCCTATTCTGTAAAGAATGGAGGAAGTTCCATTAGGGAGACAACCCCAAAAACCCAAGTCGAGATACTGAAAGAGTCTCACTTACTCAAGTTTGCAGTTAGGAACATTCCACACCCAAGAAACAATAGGTAGTGTTTGCTTCTCAAGAAGAAATGACCTAAGGTTGATGAAGTCTGACTCCAGTTTTGAAAAATCGTTTCAAATATTTAATAGCATCTCTTACACCTCAATTGTAAAGCAATCTTCCATTTCCTGGAAGAATCAGGAAAAGTGAAAAATATGTAATTCGTTTATATTGGTCAGCTATACTGCTACTAATTACTACCTATCAGATTTTCTTACACTTTAGGAAAGATACAACTTGTAAATATAATGGAGCAGATTCACAATCATTGCCCTACCTATAGAGAATTATTTCTTTCTGAAGCAAAACACTGGTCCAAACTTAGCCATTTCTCTTAAAAAAAAAATTGTTTCACTTCCAACTAACATACTTACTTTTTCACCCAGGTGCATTTTTTGAAAAGAAACCTCTGAAAAACCTTCAGCAGTTGGATTTGGCAGGAAATTATGTGAGCAGTGATGGATGGCTTGCCTTCATGAGTGTATTTCAGAATCTGATGCAATTAGTATTTTTTTTTACTTCAGTACTACAAGATTTTTGCCTGGTGCAGCACTAGTCAGGAAACTTAGGGGCGCCTGGGTGGCTCAGTCGTTAAGCGTCTGCCTTCAGCTCAGGGCGTGATCCTGGCTTTCTGGGATGGAGCCCCACATTGGGCTCCTCTGCTGGAAGCCTGCTTCTTCCTCTCCCACTCCCCCTGCTTGTGTTGGCTGTCTCTTGCTGGCTGTCTCTATCTCTGTCAAATAAATAAATAAAATCTTTAAAATAAAGGAAACTTAGCCACGTGTTATCAAAGTTAACTTTTGTGCAAGAAGCTACCTTGTTGGGTGGCAGTTTGATGGTGATGGTATCAGCGTTACTAAAGGTGCTTTTAAACCAGTAACTTAAATAAAGGCTACCCTGAGCCCATGAATGCTCTGGGGACCCCATTACTTTCAGCCTGGTGACTTAATAATCTTTGCTCGTCCAGTGCAAGAGTCTGAAAGTATGCGGCAATCCATTATATAACCTAAAAATCACCCTTTCTCAACAGTGTCTGCCTAAATTGCCCTTTCCAAACTTTCTCTTCGTTTCCTGGTATCAGGATGATGTGTGACATCATGACCTCTAGCTGGCCTCTTCCATGGAAATTTACTTCCTTAATTTCATCATTTAAAAAAAAAAAGGGAGGAGGATGCCAGGAAAATGAGACCAAAGAAGAGGAGGAAGCGCGAGGGAGTTTCATTTGACAACATGTGCAATAGTTCTGTGTCTTACTTATCACAAGTACGATTACCAGGTATTTGAAGGGATCTTTTGTTTATCCTTGAGTTCCCTTTGGTCTCAAGAATAGGACACAAAAATTGATATACTGTGTGCATATTTCCTTAATACAGTGCCTGGCATGCATTGGATGCTCAACAAGTATTTGCTGAATTAAATGAAATGACCAATGAATAGCTATTGAATAAAGAAACAAGCCAAAATTATTTAAGATCAGAGAGAAAACTCCATGTATGTTCTTTATTCAAACAGTGTGGTTCAAACAATTTGGAATGTAAAAAGCATTTCCTTATATAAGAAGCAGATTAGACTTCCAAAAAGATCAGCATACTTTAGTCAAGCAAAAAATTGGCAGTTTACGAGCAGCTGAATCGGAGGCTTGAAATTCAGGACCTCTCCATTTGCTGATACATGTATATAATTCCAACTGTACCTTCAGAGACTAAAGAAGAAAGAAAAATGTAGCCCATTCTTTTGCACCCTAGGAAGCTAAGGGTACCCTGTCCTAAACTTTTCTCCAACACCCCCCAAAATAATCCTTCCCCACAAAGAAAGAAGTCTAAGAAAAATGTTTGATCGTAACAGATTTAAGTCAAGGCAAGTCTGAAATAAACAAAAACCTAAATGGTGTTAGCCTGTAGTTTACCTTCTATTCTCATGGCACCTCAAATTAATGGCTTGGGTGTTGGTGTAGGTAACACTTGGCCTGTATGCTGAGGTAGTCACTGGAAGGACATACTGGGCACAATATTGTTTAGCAAATGGGCATAATCTCTACATTTAGTCATAAAATTTTAGAACTGATAGTTTATAGATCGACTAATTCATTCCCCACCCTATCTTTACAGATGATAAAGCTTAGAGACTTGCCCATGGTAACCAAACTACTTACATAGTTGCAGCATCACGCTCAGAATCCAAATCTCTTGACTTCTAGCCAGTGTTTCTTCCATTACAGTATGGTCTTTTCTCAGACAGGGTTAATTACACTCCATGGAACTTACTCTTAATCACAAGCCATGGGCCAAGTAGTTAATTCAAACTTCTTTCTTTGTTTAGCTTCACATGACTCTGTGGCAAGATTTACTAGTAAGACTACTGCTTTTAGGCCTATGTTGGCCAAGTTTCTTGTTTTCATATCCAGATGCTGGTTGGAGCTCGGCAAATAAAAATTCATTATATAATAACGCATGGACCAATGTCACCTGCAGCAGTTGGCATCGGTAAATTTCAGCAAGTAGAGCCAATTCCTTTAGAACCCACAGGAAATTTCTTAAATAGTGTAGGTGGGTATCAAAGCACCTTTGGTGGGACAACTACACAGGAGTTGCCTCTGAATCGGTATTGAGGAAATAAGCATTTAACATCATGCAGAATTGTGTTCAGTACCTGCACGCTTTAAAAATCCCATAAGAATGGAAAAGACATGCAAAGGGTGGCAGCGCAGACCTCTTGATCATCACTCAGTACACGGCAGTTCAGATTTCATGTATGACCCACTTGGATGAGGTCGATGGAGGGAAAATCATCCTTTAACAGCAGACCAATAATAGGTACACTAATAGTTGGAGAACATAAGACAAAGGACAAGGAACTGGTTGCCTTAGTACATTTTACGAAGTTTCATTTTCCCAGTAGTCAAGATAGTGTGCATTCTATTTCTTCAGCAGGTCACATGCCTGAACAGGGTTACAGATGTTAAAGACAAAGACTGATTCCTCACCATGCAAAAGCTGGGACATGGTCACTTATTACAGGATGACGACCATTCTGCTTGACAGAGGTGGCTTCTTGGGTGTTTGTGATTCCACTATGAAATCGGATTTGGAAGTGTTGCTCATATTTTAAAAAGGATGAGTTGATTGAAGAAACTTACAAATTCTTCAAAAACAAAATCTTCTCTACATAGCTGGCTTATGGCCGGAAAAGTCATAAATCTCCAGGAGTACTAGATTCCAGAAAAGTTGAATCCACTGTCAAAATACCTTTTTAAAACTCTAATTATAAAACTTGTGATAAGAACAAAAACCACCTCAGGTAATTTTGTAATTTGCTGCTTATAATACTTTTTATAAGTAATATTGGCCATGTTGGCAAGTCCTTAACATTTGCATTTGGAAAATAATAAAAAAATAAAATAATCCATATGATTCTCACACTTCATCACAGTTAACAATTTATGATTTTGACAAAGCAAAACAAAATAAGTTAGAAATTACCTGTTAGACATCTAACAATACCGTATTTTATAATCCAGGGTCTATTATGTTTTGGTAAAATTATATAATATAAACTCAAAATTATTTATGCAACTTTGAAAAGATATCAAATCCCATATTATGCAAGGAATTCCATATGTTTTGTAATATATTTGATATATTTTGTTAATAAAATGAGGATTAAAAAGTCAACCAATGAAAAGTTGACAAAAAAGATAAATTCCATCATTATGTCAGTATTTGGATTTTTGGTGTTTGTTTTATTATATCAGTATTTGATTAAATGTAAGACAGAAAACTGGGACTCCTTCATTTCATATTACCAAAGGATCTGGTATTCATTTAAGCAAAATAAAACACTTTGAGAACCACGGACTATTTATAAATGTACTGAAATATTTTAATGAGAAAAACTATAAAAAACGGATAATTAAAATTTTCAAATTATGCTAGACAGAATATGTTCTAAAATTTCTCATAAAAAATTTTGCTTTTCTTTTGCAAGACATAAATCAAGAGGACCTCAAAGAAAAATGTAGCAATTAAGTTTGGAAAAGCTATAAAAGAGACTTTTACTTTTGGAATGGACATTTTTTTTCCTTTCCTAAAATGTATACCATTATTCAAGAAGCATGTTTATAAATTTCACTGAAGAAAAAATTATACTTTTAATAATGTGACAGATCTGCTCCATCGAGTGGTTCTCTTATTGTAAAGATAATGTTATCACACTGCAGTGAACTACAAAACCAAAAATAGCAAAATTCAAATTTAAAGAAACACACTTTCTATAGGAAGCCTATTTAAACCCTATGACATTTAGAAGGTTCTCACAGCCCCAAATACATTTTACAAAAATATAGTTTCATGTAATGTGAACAAACCCATTATTCTCTAACATTTAGAGTAAATGATTGAACAGTCAATGCACAGTTGGATTACTAAATAAATTGGAAGTCAAGGAGTCAATATTTCTCATAAAAATAAATTAAATTACAGTACATCATGGTCTTGGTTGTCCAATTCTATTGTTAGTTCCATACCTACTTGGCATATTTGTAAAACCAGTCCTGAATCCTTGGGTTGCTCCAATTCCTGGAACTCCGAGTCCTTGATTAAGCATGCTAGTATAAGGTGTGTGTCCATGATTAAGACCCAAACCATAAGGTCTTGTTTGGGTGTTCAGCAGAATAACTGGGTTCATGTTTTTTCCAGGGGTGTTAAATGAAAATTCTGGAGGTGGACTACTAGGTTTAGCTGGAGTTGATGTGACAGGGTTTGAATCATCAGTACCCTTTAAAGGAGGCATTGGAATTATGTGATGATCTGAAAAGTTTAGGACATTGGCTGCAACAGGCCCAGATAGTAAGGCAGGTCTAATCCAATCATCCTTGAAAATCTGAACAGTCAAAGTAGACACTAGAGTGTACAGCCTGTTGGTGACATGAGCAAGAACCATTTGTTCGTTTGCATCTCGTCGAATTCTTACATGAACTGATCCAGCCTAAAAGGGGCAAAATCACAGGAAAGAGATTCTTAAAATTATACCACTGAAAATTTCATTAGAAATAAACATTTATGATTTGGTTGTAACTGTTACTTGGTATTTTCTTTATTTTAAATTTTTAAAAAGATTTTATTTATTTGAGAGAGAGAGAGCAAGTGCACAAGCAGGGTGAGGGGCAGAGGAAGAAGCAGAGTCCCTGCTAAGTAGGGAGCCCCATGCGGGGCTCGATCCAGGGACCTGGGATCATGACCTGAGTTAAACGCAGATGGCTAACCGACTGAGCCACCCAGGCCCCCCATATATTATGTTTTTAAAGTAGGTAATAGAACAGTAGGTACAACAATGATTCTATTTTGTTTAAAACACACAGAGACAGAAAAATAGCCAAGAGTAACAGCACTTATCTCTAGAGGATAGAATTATTAAAGGTTTTTATTCTCTTTTCTTTGACTTAGTTGTAAGTTTTAATTTTTCTAAGAATCAGGTACTATTTGCATAATAAAACAAGTAAAAATACATAGTAAATAAAATTAAAAGTCCAGCAGACAGCTACCTGGGTGGCTCAGTCAGTTAAGTGTCCAACTCTTGGTTTCAGCTCAGGTCATGAACTCAGGGCCATGAGATCGAGCCCTCCATCAGGCTCTGCGCTGAACCTGCTTACGATTCTCTCCTTCTCCCTCTGCCCCTCCCTTCTCCCCACTTTCTCTTTCTCTAAAAAAAAAAAAAAAAAAAAAGTCTAGCAGACATTCAATGTTGATTTCTAGATAAACTCAGATTTTCAAAAGAAAAAAAATTATGACAAAGAATAAACTGCACATAAATTAGCCAAGTAGTTGGTTTAGTTACAATGTGTCTGAATCTATGACTTTAGCAGTAGTGAGAGAGTTACTGTCAATCATAAGACAGAGAAAATACAATGCTGAAATTTGACTTCTAGTTTATTATTTTTATGTAAGACAAGTCATGTCTAGAAATGAAGTCATCTTTGATTTCTCCCTTTTCTTGGCCACTACCATCTCACAGTCATCATTAGACAAAACTACAAAAGACACCGTAACCTCTTTCGGTTGGCTATGGAAATTAAAGCAATTAAAAGAAGTGAAAACCATTTCTGTGCAGGAGCCTGAACAAAGTCTGCTGTGACTATGGTGTTTGCATTAATTTATGGCTTCTATGACAACTATTCTTGGCAGTTCAAAAGCTTGTTTTATTTTGTTCTTGGTCTTAATTAGGCACTACATGGGTGCAGGGTTAGATGGCCACGTTCTGAACAGCTGGGTGACTGCATTCTTTGTGTTTATAAGCCACCCAGCTAAATAAACACTTATCTATTGTTTTATTAAGACTGGTAAAATTAAAGCAATGATTGAAAATGAACTACATTTGGGGGTCCCTGGGTGGTGCAGTCATTTGAGCATCTGACTTGGTTTCAGATCAGGTTGTGATCTCAGAATCTTCAGATCAAGCCCTGTGTCAGGCTCCGTGCTCAGTACAGAGTCTGCTAGGGACTCTTCCTCTGCTCCCGTCCCTACTACCTCTCTCTCTCTCTCTAAAATAAAAAAATAAATATTTAAAAAAATGAACTATATTCCTCAAGGAATGTAAATTGGTATAGCCATTTTTGAAAAGTGACTGGCTGTATTAAAAGCTATAAAAATGTGAAAATCCCTTTAAAAAAAAAGATTTTATTTTTAAGTAATCGCTACACCCAACCTGGGGCTCAAACCCAGAACCCTGAGATCAAAAGTTGCATGCTCCACCAACTGAGACAGCCAGGCACCCCAATACGAGTATCCTTTGACTCACAAAAACGACTTCTAAAAATTAATCTTAAGGAATAATCACAAGTCTGTGCAAAGATTATTCCACAAAAATGTTCATCCCAGCTCTTTTTATATGGGAAAAATGGAATACCACTTTGTCCATTGGGGACTGATTAAATAAATGATGGCATATTCATATAATGTAAAACTGCAGCCATTAAAAGTTATGTTGGGATTCCTAAAACATAGCAGTAGTAGTGGCACTTTTTTGAAATGCCCCAAATATCTCCAGAAAAACAGAGAAACTAAGATATTAAGTCCAAAAACCTATGGACAACATCTATAAAAAAAACTAGATAACATGGTTCCCCTAAGACCTGCAAGGTATCAGCATCTGTGCAGGAGGAAGTGACAGGATATCTGACTGACCTAAAAACCTCAAAGCACCTAACCTGTACTTAATGGAAATCTAGGACAGCAAATTTGAGAAAGGCAGCTAGGAAACCGGGAGGGGTTCTACACATTTCAATAATGGGTGAGTACACTGAGTCTGCAGTAAGAAGAGCTGGAGCAGCCTAAGCCCTGTGAGTTCTCCAAAGTAACCAAGCAAAGCTCCCTTCCATTATAAAGCCCCACGTTAAGAACAAACAATTGTGTCTGAATCTCTGAATCCAAATTGAGCAACAGAGTAGAAACAAAGATAAAGAAGTTCAGATATAAATGGGAGGAAAAGAATCAGAAGAAAAAATTTTCACTTCACAGACTCATCAGAAGAGGGAGCTTTAGAACCATAAATTCAAACAAAGTACCCTACACCACTCCTTATTTTAAAGTTCAGGCATCAAAAAGGATGAATACCTACCATTTACATTGACGTGGATGGAACTGGAGGGTACTATACTAAGTGAAATAAGTCAATCAGAGAAAGACAATTATATGGTTTCATTTGTACGTGGAACATAAGAAATAGAGCAAAGGATCATAGGGGAAGGAAGGGAAAACTGAATGGGAAGAAATCAAAGAGGGAGACAAACCATGAGAGACTCTTGACTGTGAAACAAACAGGGCTGCAGACAGGGGAGGTGGGTGGGTGGATGGGGTAACTGGGTGATGAGCATTAAGGAGGGCACATGTGGTGAAGAGCACTGGGTGTTATAGACAACTGATGAATCACTGAACACTACACACCTGAAACAAATGATGTAGTATATGTTGGCTAACTGAATTTAAATAAAAAAAATAAAGTTCAGGAATACAATTTTGCATAAAAAGGAGCAACAGAAAAGGACTGAATCCAAATTGCACAGTTATTATAAGAAAAAACGAGAAGAAGAGATTATGAAAGATCGCCAGAAAGATTTACCTACAAAATAAGAACCATAACCTATTTTTTCCAAACAAGCTGAAAGACATGAAACAAGAATATATACATAAATCAGCATTAGAAAACCTCAGAAATGAGGGGTGCCTGGGTGGCTCAGTCAGTTAAGCATACTGACTCTTGATTTCAGCTCAGGTCTTGATCTCAGAGTCATGAGTTCAAGCCCTGCATTGAGCTCCACTCTGAGCATGCAGCCTACTTAAAAAACACACAAGCAGGGGCGCCTGGGTGGCTCAATCGTTAAGCGTCTGCCTTTGGCTCAGGGCGTGATCCCGGGGTCCTGGGATTGAGCCCGACATCAGGCTCCTCGGCTGGGAGCTGCTTCTTCCTCTCCTACTCCCCCTGCCTGTGTTCCCTCTCTCGCTGGCTCTCTCTCTGTCAAATAAATAAATAAAATCTTGAAAAAAAAAAAGCAACACAAACAAAAAACCTCAGAAAGGAGATGACAGTGACTAACATAACATAATAAAAAATTTTAAAAAAAGAAATGAGATGACAGTGAGAAATAAGAGAAAAAACAATCACTTCAGAAATGAAGACCAAGCTAGAAGGAATACAAAAACAAATAAACGTACAGGTCTACTATAAGAGAAATTAAAGGTGAAGAGAAGGAAAGTTTTAAAAATCAAAGGAAATGAAGAGACAATAAGAAACTGAAAGAAAGTAACAAATATGAAAGAAAGGCAAAGATCCAACATGCTTATAATAGGAGTTCCCAAAGAAGACAAAAAGAGCAAGAGAACAAAATATTAGTAATTAAAGAAAACTTCTCTGAAAGTTAAAAAATTTTTTAAATAAAATTATTGAAAGAATATACTGCATACCTGAAGTAACTAACCCAGAAAGATCAACACTAAGACATAGTCTAGTGAAATTACTGGACTTAAAACAACAACAACAACAACAACAACAAACAAAACCTGTGGGCATTTAGGCAAAGATCAAGTCATATTTAAGAGAAAAAAGAAATCTGACCAGCACAGTAATACTTAGTGACATAGAAAAACTGTTCATGATATGTTATGTGAAAAGAGCAAATTATAAACAGCATGGTCTCATTTTCTTTTCTTTTTTTTTTTTTAAAGATTTTATTTATTTATTTGACAGAGATAGAGACAGCCAGCGAGAGAGGGAACACAAGCAGGGGGAGTGGGAGAGGAAGAAGCAGGCTCATAGCGGAGGAGCCTGATGTGGGGCTCGATATCATAACGCTGGGATCACGCCCTGAGCCAAAGGCAGACGCTTAACCGCTGTGAAACCCAGGCGCCCCCATGGTCTCATTTTCTAAGGAGAGTAAATATAAGAGTATAAATAAGAAAATTGTCATGGCAGGTTTCTCTACATGGAAGGATTATGGCTATTAAAAAAAGTTTTTTCTGAGTACTTTTCTGTGTTTTCCTCATCATTCCTGACACAGGAATGAAACCATGCCATAACAGTCTCTCTGGTAATAGGTCCAAAGTGGATTTGTGAAAATTAATAAAAGGAAACCTTACTAAAATGGGAGTCGGGAGGCCAGAAGGGAGGACCTTTGAGGCCCTACCGCCCCTAGTCAACTGCAGACTCAAGAGGGAGAGAGGTCAAGTCCATACTACTTTAACTACTACTTTATTATATCAGCAGGAAAAAGGAGGCTTTCCTTCTTCCCCCACAACAGCCCAGTCAATAAGAGACTGTCATAACTCAGCAGTGAAAGCCACTACACTTGAACTCCCAGTTTCCTCCACTGGATTTTTCAGTTATAACAGCCCTTTCTACTTTACCCTTTCCTCTATAAAAGAGCATTCCTCTCTTCTGTTCTCCAGACTTGCCTATGGTTTTGCTGTAGCTTGCTTGTCTCAAATTGCAATTCTCTGCTATTCCCAAAAAAACCCTTTTTGCTAGTAAAATAACTGTTTTATTTTTAAGGTTAATATAAAAAATATGGAATTTTATGCTGAAGCAAGTTGTGTTATTGTAACTCTTTAATATGCTCAGCAAAATCTTCAAAAGCAGAACTGCAATTAAAAAAATTGTACTTTTTACTTTTCAGATATTTTCATATTCAGAAATGTGTGACTACAGATTTGTCTTATCTGGACAACCCTATATTAAGAGATCATTAACAGTAGTTTGAAAGGAAAAAAAAATAAAGAAAAATATCCTTCAATTAATCTCAATTAGGTTACTGAATCCATCTACATTTTAGACTCTATTGAACAGAAATGGTAATCGAAGATTCTATAAAAAATTTAAAGAAATGCTCTTTTTAGTTTTAAAAATTATAAACTATGTTGTAAATTATCTAAGTTAATACGGAAAACATACCAATGAGCCAAAACCTAGGGTCCAAAAATGCTCATTTCGAACTTCTAAAACTCCATCCAGGGTGGATACCTAATCAAAAACAAAGAAATAGGATTGATTGTATTTGCCATATCCAACACAGTCAGTCACATTATGGACTTGATCTAAGCCTAGAAATGACATGCATGAGGACCCTCATTAGGCAAGAGTCCCAGACCACTCAAGACATCATTTCTACTTACTTGGTAGTGAGCCAAGACCTTGTATTCTGTTTCTTGTCTGGCCCCATCCCTTCAGAATCAGGTCTTTACCACCTACACCCAGCACCACCTTGTTCAGCAGTGTATGGTTCTTTTCGTGTTGTCAATATGTCATGTATTTATATCCAGCACTTGTGGTATTAGATTTTTCTCCCTTTTGGGGGTCTTCTCTATCATTTCTTTTTCTGCATTCCCTTTTAACAAGTTTTTGCACAACACAGGCTGTTATTTGAATGTCGGTCACAGGACATTCCAAGACCAGATATATCGTGTATGGCCCACTGGTACAACACCGGCTTCACTAGCTGAGACAAGCAGCCAGCTACATTGGTGAAAGTGGCCTTTGTGATACCAATAACCAATAGTTTGAAATACTCTCAAAATCTAAATAATTTAATTATCTATTCCTTCATTAGTAAAGAGGTAGGTATTTATAAAATAAAAAATCTAAACTCACAGATCAATATGTTACATGGTGAAGTAATCAATCAACATGTAAAAGTGGCCTTTGACTTAATCAAAATCCAGGATTTGAATACAGACTCATAAAAACCATAGTATTTACATAGCTAGAAGTATGGGCTCTCGACCATTACCTTCCCTTCCACATTTCTTTCAAGCTTCCAGACTGAGCAATTCCTCAAATTTTTGTACTTTTGTCACTGTGTTGTATCTCTTACCGTGTTATGATAAAAAACACAAACTCCCCTAAAATAAAATCTAGGTAGGGCTGAATAAAGTCCTCTAATTATAAATTAGATTTTATTTACTATTTTACTTACTATTCCACCTTACCTCTCTGATAAGTTTGTCCAACTGACCAATAACATGGGGTGGTGTTGTCTGGAGAAAAAATAAAATAAAATATGAATAACCCAGGGAGATTAAAAAAAATTGCATAGTGGTCCTAAAACTAACAGATTGGGTTATACCAGACTTTGCTTTGTTTGACATGTGTCTTATCATGATTCAGTGAAGAGAGGTTTCTGTTGGCTAAGTGTTAGAAAAGGCATGAGGATAAGACAGAAAGAAAAGCAATGCTTAAAAATATGTTCATCCCCGGGAAGCTATCTTTGTATTCAAGTGCTTGTCTACAGGTGTTCCTATTGTTTAAATACATAGTAATTTGTCATTTTTAATTTTAAATTTGAAGTTTAAAAGTCTCACTAATTCAAGGACAGGAAATAAGAAAACAATCACAACCAGATTACAAAATAGACAAAGCACATTTATTGGGGGGAAAATCAATAGGTAAAAAAAATTTATAAGTAACACTGTTTTCACTTGAAACATTAGAAGCAAAATATTTTTAGCTTATGATTTTGTCTTATATTATAAATATGGGAAGATTTGTGCCTATTTTATGGGCCAAAAGAATTTCATCTGCTTCTTACTATACAGACTTCAAAGATTATTGTTTGACTTTATTTCTGATGGGAACTTCCAGTAGCTAAAAATTTCACAATCTGGTAGAAGAGCACATAGAATTTTATAATCTGGTAGAAAACATGGCTAATATTAAGCACGTGCATTGGAAGAAGACCCTTACCTGCAGTAATACTTTGCCACTGTACACGCTCATGGGATACATAGTGCCAAACGTCATCAGAGCAATGGCTATGGCAGAAGCAGTGTCTACAGCAAAATAATTACTAAAAGGAAAAAACAATTCTAAATCTTAAATGTATGCCTCGTTGAGCTACTTACAATTCAATCTTCCAAAACATTAATTATCTAAAGCAACAGATTGTTCTATCAATACTGGCCACTACTGGCAATGGGAGTGTCTCCAAAACAACAACAACAACAACAACAAACCCCAACAATAACAACAAAATGTTTTCAGAATCCTTTCTTGCCAAAGTTTAGTGGAAAATAATTATGTTAAGCAGTGTGAAGAGATGGTGAAGAAAAAGTGAACATTTCCCCACTATGTATTCTCAATCTACTTGCCAAGTAGAAAGAGTTCACATATATCCACTTGTGGCGACAAATAAAAACCTTCAACTAGTAATTTCTGATACAGAGAAGACTGATGTACTTCATCAGTGATTCTGGCAATTTTCCTGTAAACAACACCTTTCCAATTATTACTACCAAGAATTTCTGAAATTCCCTAGGACTTACACAATGTGAGATTCTACAGGAGTTCGATAGAGGAACATGGCAACACCCATCAGCAGTTCAGACTGTTCTTTAAGAAGACAGACCAAAATGCCCACACTTACAAGCTGATCATGCAGCACTCTTTTTTAAAAAATTTCCCCACATGCTGGGAACAGAAGCATGAGGTAAGACATAGTCGCTACCTTTGAAATAGCAGGAGATAACCATGCAAAGAAAATAAAGCAATTTGGGAACAAAGGAGAAGTCCTACAGGGTATCATGGAGGCACAGAGGAGTAAGCAACAAGCCTCCTGAAGAAGGGATAACCCAGAAGGGCTCAATATAAAAAGAGGTGATATCTGAGCTGAGTCTTCCAAGATGAGTGAGCCAATGGGAAGAAGATATCACAGACAGAGAAAGCAGCAGGTGCAAGTGCATGGAAGTCCTGATACAGCAGGTAAGTATACATGGCTGGATGGCCAGTAAGGGTGGCAGGGGCTTTACCATGCTAACGACTTTTAGTTTCTTAAATATACAAAGAGGAGGACTTTGAAACAGGAAAATACTATGGTCAGACTTGTATTTTGAATGATGATGCTAGTAAATGGAAGATAACTAGAGATGTATGAGACAGAAGACCAGAAGACTATTCTAATTAGACCAAGGAAATGATATGGCCTCAATATGGGCAGCAGCAAGGAGAATGGGAAGGAAGAGACAAATTAAAAAGAAAGATCCAATCAGACTAGCTGACAAGACTGTTATTTACAACAGCCAAGACATGGAAACAACCAAAGTATCCACTGACAGATGAAGGGATAAAAAATGTGAGATACACCCACCCACAGACACACACACGCTGGAATATTATTCAGTCAAAACAGGAAGTAAATTATGCCATTTACAATAACGTTATAGAGAAAGATGAATACTGTTATGATCTCCCTTATATGTGCAATCTAAAAATCAAAACTCATAAGAAACAGACAGTTTTGGTGGCTGTCAGAGCAGGGAATAAGGAGGTGGAAGAAATGGGTGAAGGCGGTCAAAAGATATAAACCTGCAGTTATGAGACACATAAGTTCTGAGGATGCAATGTACAGCATGGTGACTACAGAAACTTAAAAAAAACAAACACAAGACTAGGTGACCATTTAGAACTGGCTTTGGGAGGGATGAGAGGGGAGGAGGGAGAAAGGAGTAGGTTATTCAAGAATGCACTGGAGTTTCTAAAAAAAAATCAAACACTGAATTATCATAGAATCCAGCAATTCTACTTCTGGGTATATGCCACAAGAATTGAAAGCAGGGGGGTGCCTGGGTGGCACAGCGGTTAGGCGTCTGCCTTCGGCTCAGGGCATGATCCCGGCGTTGTGGGATCGAGCCCCACATCGGGCTCCTCTGCTATGAGCCTGCTTCTTCCTCTCCCACTCCCCCCTGCTTGTGTTCCCTCTCTCGCTGGCTGTCTCTATCTCTGTCAAGTAAATAAATAAAATCTTTAAAAAAAAAAAAAAAAAAAAAAGAATTGAAAGCAGGGACTCAAACAGGTATTTGTACACCCGTGTTCCCAGCAGCACTTATCACGATAGCCAAAAGGTGGGAACAATCCAAATATCCACCAATGGATAAGTCGGCAAAATGTGTTATATATGTCAATGGAATATACTCAACCTTAAAAAGGAAGAAAATTCTGACACGTATTACAACATGTATGAATCTTGAAAACACTATGCTTAGTGAAATAAGCCAGACACAAAAGGACAAATATTGTTTGATTTCATTTATAGGAAGTACTTCGTCGAATTCACAGAGACAGAAAGTAGAAGAGTGGTTGCCAGGGGCTGGGGCAAGGAAGCGGGGGGAGTTACTGTTTAATGAGAGTTGAGCTTCGGGTAGGGAAGATAAAAAAGTTCTGTAGATAGATGATGGTGATAGTTATACAATGATGTGAAGGTACTTAATGCCACTGAAGTGTATGCTTTAAAACTGGTTAAAATTTTAGTTAAATGTTATGTATGTTTTAACACAATTTAAAAAAACAATGCACTGGAATAGATGGTAGTGGTATTCCCTGAGATGGGAAATACAAGAACAAACAGTTATGGGGATGGGGAAAATAGGTTCAGCTGTTGTAGACATGAATAGAAGTCAGTAAGATATGCCTTTTGGAATTTAACAGACATCTGGACTAGAAATAAAAGTTTGGGAAACCCAGAGGTGGTAAATAAAAACAAGTAATTGAATGTAATCTCCCAGGAGAGTATGCAAAAGAGGAAAAAGAATAAGGACAGATCTTAATAAATACTAGTATTTAAAGGGTAGTAGTGAAAGAATCATAGGTCATAAAACGCTAAGGTTAAAGCAGGTATAAAATATATTTCCTAAAAGGCTTGCCTTTTAAAAAATTGTTTCACACCTACTTCCTCTTCCTTCTCTTAGCAACAGTAGCAATGGCTTATCTCTCTTTTACTGATTTCTCTGTTTCACTCACCAGGTCAGTTTTCCATTCTGAATTACAGACTATGATGAAAAATACATATTGAATCCAACCCCCTTAATTTTTCAGATGAAGACACTTAAGGACAAGACTTAACAAAGTTACACAGGCCACAGGCAAACATGCTCTATGCTTAATCCTTATCCATCCCCCAGATGCCTTTAAAAGTCAGGCCCCCAAAACGGAAACCATTTGACAGCAATAAAAAATACTTACTTAATTTCAATTAGCATATATGTAATACAAAGAGCAAATGCTCCAGCAAGATCAATCAAAACAAATGGATTCATTCGGGGAAGGAAGATACTGCTAAGTCCTGGAATAATTCCACACAAGCTATGAAGAAACAAAGAGTATTCATTAGCAGAATCCAATGTAATATTGATGAAAATCTTGTAAAAGATAACTTGTATTTCAGTATATGTCTTTTATAGAAAGCAAAGAGGATTTGGGGACAAAGCTCTCTCATTCACAAAGGTCTCATATCACCAATTAAAAAGTAAGAAAAAGTAAAAGAAGAGTAGGAGTCTGATCTGTAAGATTCATGTAGTAACTTCAGCAACGAATAATGTAAGTTCCCATGACAGATGAATTTCTTGTGCACCCCTCTGAAATTATGTATATCATGAAACCCCATACATAACATCTTACCTTCGACTAAGATCTGCAACATGCTCTTGAAGCCAACTCGTACTAGCAGCTTCAAGAAGAAAACACTTAAATTACCTATATAGAAAAATCAAGCACTACCAGAAATTCTTGATTTTCTTAATTAAAAAAAACAAGTTTGGCAATGACTGTATCACATTTTACAAAAGGACATGCTACTCAAATCTAGACCTTTTTCCTCTTTTATGCAGTTTCAACTATTTATATCACCAACCTGAAGGAATTGGTGAGCTACACATGCCACTGTTACAATTAATTTTAAGTTTTAAAGGCTCTTTAATGTAAAGCAGAACTTCCTAACCAGTGTGCTGAGAATGGATTATAGGTAAACCAATTAACTTCCTCAGCTCTCAGAAAGGACAAGTGGGGATCTGGCTACATGCAGACACCTGCCAGTTACTGCCCCTGAACAAGCAGCCTCCAGGCTCAAGCATCCTCTTACACTGATCTCAGGGTTACAGAAATACTCACTTTTTAATGTGTAACATGATGTAAAAAAGATTGGCAAGCTTTATACAAAAGCCATATAGTAGAGCAGTTAAGAGCAGACTCTGATGCCAGAATACCTGGCTTAAAACCCAGCTCTGCCTTAGCTAGATGTGTCACCTGGGGCAAGGGATTTAATTTCTCAGTGCCTCGGTATAAAATAGGAATAATAAAATTATTTACCTCAAACGGTTTACGAAGAATTAAATGGGTTAATCTACATAATGAATTTAGCACAGTGCCTGGCAGATAGAAAGTGCTCAGTATTATTTTCCACTCAAATTTCAACTGTCACAAATATTAATGCTTCTATGAACTTTAAAATCCAGCTAATGAAAATACAAACTAGATAACCTTTCTGGAAATAAGTCTGGCACAATACACATCAATGACTTAAAAAATATTGTATTTCCAACCCATTTACAATTTCTTCTCTGGGGATATATCCTAAAGAAGACTCAGAGATGCATACAAGATATTTGATATAAAAAAGCAGATTGTAGCGTTACTTGTAAAAGGAAAACTTGTATCTTTCTGATCTTTACAGAGAGGTATCATTTCTAAAACGTACCTTCTTAAAATTTCTAGAGTAACCATTATACTATTTTAAAAATTTATAATTTTTTCAAAATAATTCTGGACATTGCAAATATCACTTTAATTTTCTAGTTCATGCAGTAATTCTTAAACTCTAATTCATACAGATACAACTCATGCTTCATAATATTCATGAAGTTGTTTACATTTGAATGGGCAATTCAGAGAGCTTTCTTCTCTTGACTGTCCTAGTGTTCAAGTCAGCGAGTCAAAGTGTGGGTCCGTGCACACAGCCCACTTTTGTTTTTACCTCACTTCTCCAACAATTAGTGATTAAGCTTTTGTGGGTTAGTGGGATTCCAGAACATGGAAATGACTGAAAAATGACAATAATTTTGACTACTGAAGTGAAATATCAGTCTGAATTTTTAAAGACTTGAAAATAAATATTTCAAAACACATATGCTACTTTACAATATATGCCCATCCACCACTGACAGAGAGAAGTTCCTGGGAACTTATTTAATAGAATACAATTATTTGCAAAGAGCACATCAACTATTTGAAGTATACCGATGCTTCTAAAATGCTTGCAATAGGCTTTTCGTAGGTAGGTTATACATCTAAAATCCCATTCATGTTCTTTGGCAAATGTAATTTTTCGTCATATATAACTTAATATATGTCAGTTCTGCCTGTTTTTAAGTAATGTTGTTTTAAAGCTTGAAATAATGAGATTTTGTTTTATAATTCTCTACTTAGAGAAGACCTGAGAACCTCTAGGATAGTTCCCTCTTCTCTTCAGGATAAGCTTTCTTGTTGATTTATAAGTTAATGAAATAAACACAAGCCTTGTTTTTATGGCGATTAATTGGATTATTTATTAATGGTAAATAAAAATCATACCTTCAGAGACATAAGCAAAAGGTTTATTCCGAATAGAAAGCATCGTGAACAAGTTGAAGGAAAGAGCCACAAAAGTACCAACTAATAATCTTCCCCTAGAAAGAATAATAACATTCACCATTATTTTTTTCTTGGTAATACCAATATGCAATTTCAGCACGCAGACAAAGGGATGGGAAGGCAGAACGGCCTGTTTCAGTGGTTTGGGATTTGCAGAGCCACACTCTGCAACTTGCTTTCAAGCTCCATAATCCACGTCCTGTCTATTGCTCCATCTTACACAGGACCAAAACTGACTCAGCATTAACAGTATCTTCTTACAGGTATCTGCTGTTATAAATCCATATAAATGCAACGGTGTTTGGTTTACAGTATACTAGACAGGTCAGAATATCATGAATTAAACTGATCAAAATAGGTGAAGTCCATATATTTGGCACCTATGTGTAGTAGATAATAACAATTCTATCTTTTCTAAAGGTGCTACTAAAAGATTTTGGGCATCAAATTTTAAATTACAGGAGATCAATGGGGCTAGTTTGGTGTGTTGACCTAGGACTGGAAATAATGAGGGACCTAAAGCCAGAGTACAAAGACTTTCTCATGTAATATAAAAACATAAGGGCTTGGCAATCGTTAAGGGTGAGAAGTTGTCTTGGGATTTGGGAATTTTGTTTGTGAAATATCAGAGAAATGTATATTGCCACTTTCTGAACTCTGACATTGGCCAAAGTAATCATTATTCCTAAAATACCACTTAATAACTGGGAATCAAAATAGTAAATTATGTTATGTCAAAAGCAAAATCTCACGTGTGTATCTCGGGCTGCTCCAAAAAGCGTTCTGCACTAAAAGAAAAAAATAATGTATTAAATTAGTTCTACAAATTATGAAATTAAAAAGCCTTATTAAATATAGAATTAATCCAATAAGTGAACAAAATCTTTTTTTAAAATTTATTTAAGTAATTTCTATATCCAACATAGGGCTCAAACTCAAGACCCCAAGATCCAGAGTTGCATGTTCTTCCAACTGAGCAAGCCAGGCGTCCTGAACAAAATCTTTTAATATGATATCCAACTGTTGATTAATAGCAGTGATCACGCAAGGAGACTTACAAATTATCCTCAGTATGTAATATCAATCTTCTCTAAAAAACATGTTTCAATGGGTTTGTAACTCAGCATTAAAACATGTCTGACTGAAGCCTTTTCTTTCATACCTGCCCAAGATTTAGTAGCATCAAAATAGAGTAATAAAAGATGGGTGAAAAGAAGGGAGAAAAGTCTGAAACATGAGAAAGCCATACTATCAAAACTCTAGCACTGTTCATCTTAATTTCATCTTCAAACCAATCCAGTGTTTCATGGATTCTTTCATGTTCCCAAAGGTGACACAGGTGGAATTTACAATGACAGTAACATTGTATACAAATGTACCTTTCTTTTAATATAAACAGAGCTCCCAACTGTGCCAAGACTGTGGAGGCAAATACAGCTAAGACTTCTAATCTTTCAAATCTGAAATCAGAAAATTAATTAGATCAGCACAATTCATAAACCAGTATCTCCAGAACATATTTTCATTCATTTATTTACTCACTCAATTTTCGTACGTGCCTACTATAAGCCAAACATTGTTCAAACAGACTACAGATTTTCTAGAATGAAGATAAACAAAGGACATCACAGATTAAGAAATGAGTGCCTATCTGTACAACATCTATTTCCAGGACCCACTTATGGCTCTTATTTTTCTAGAAATAATTATTATCATAATAACAGCTAACACTTGATTGACCCATCTTGTGTGAGACATTGGTCTAAGTGCTTAACATTATCTCTTTTTTTTTTTCTTTAAAGATTTTATTTATTCATTTGACAGAGATAGAGGCAGCCAGCGAGAGAGGGAACACAAGCAGGGGGAGTGGGAGAGGAAGAAGCAGGCTCACAGCAGAGGAGCCTGATGTGGGGCTCGATCCCACAACGCCAGGATCACGCCCTGAGCCGAAGGCAGACGCTTAACCGCTGTGCCACCCAGGCGCCCCAACATTATCTCTTTTTTAAAAAGACTTTCTTTATTTGAGAGAGAGAGAGCATGAGTGGAGGGCGGGGTAGAGGGAGAGAGCAGGGAGCCTGACGTGGGGCTTGATCCCAGGACCCTGAGATCATGACCTGAGCCTAAGTCAAATGCTTAACCAACTGAGCCATCCAGGCGCCCCCATATTATCTCTTCTAAACTTCCCAACACTTTAGGGAGATTACTTTATACACTTTTTAAAAAAAGAAGAGATAAGGATGGTAACACACAAAAAGGAAAAGTAACTGTTTAGAGTCATATAGCTAGCAAGTGGAGGAGTCAGGTTTCCAAACTTAGGCACTCTAGCTCCAGAGTTCATGATTTTAACCACTGATTATACTGTCTCTCACTGTTACACATAATTGCAGTTAATTATGGCTATGTCTTATAACCCCTAAACTGTCAGCTGGAGGCCAGGGACTGTGGTCCTATTCATCTTAGCTTTTCCCACAACACATAACTTAATGGCATTCAATATTTGTGGCATGTATAAATCCTTGAAATTTCTCAAGGAATTACATATCTTCAGAAAAGATAGTAAAATAATTAAGGATGCTCCTCACATTGCTGTTTGTAATGGGAAAAAAATGTTGGAATCAACAATAGAACATACTATTAAAAATATAACAGAAATTGGGGCGGGGCGCCTGGGTGGCACAGCGGTTAAGCGTCTGACTTCGGCTCAGGGCGCGATCCCCGCGTTATGGGATCGAGCCCCACATCAGGCTCCTCTGCTATGAGCCTGCTTCTTCCTCTCCCACTCCCCCTGCTAGTGTTCCCTTCTCTCGCTGGCTGTCTCTATCTCTGTCGAATAAATAAATAAAATCTTAAAAAAAAAAAAAAAGAAATTGGGGTGCCTGGGTGGTGCAGTTAGTTTAGCCTCCAACTCTTGGTTTCAGCTCAGGTCATGGTCTCATGGTTTGTGAAACTGAGCTCTGCACTGGGCTCCATGCTCAGTGTAGAGTCAGCTTGGAGATTCTCTCCCTCTGCCCCTTCCCCCACTTGCGTCATGCTCTTTTTCTCTCTTTCAAATGACTAAATAAATCTTTAAAAAATATGTAACAGAAATGTACTTATTGACATGGAAAGATATAAGTGAAAGGGTGAGTTATAAAAGAGTACAAAAACAGTATGTAAATGAAGCAAAGTTATTTGTGGAAATTGATAAATTGATATTAAAGTGCACATGGAAATGCAAAGAATGAAGGAAAGCAAAGATAATCTAAAGAACAAAGCTGGAAGATTTACACTGCCAGATGTCAAGATTTATTTCAAAACTATCATAGTTAATACAGTATAGTACTAATGCAAGAATAAACAAATGTACCAAATTGAACAGAAAAGAAAATCCAGAAATAGAATTACATGTTCATAATCACCTAATTTATGTTTATGTCTTAAACATAAAAAAGCAGTAGAAAAAGGATTAATTTTTTCCCGTTTTATCAATTGAACAACTAGATAGAAACAAATGTGCCTTGACCTCTACCTCAACCCATACACAAAAATGAATTCCAGTTTGACTGTAGGTCTTAAATGTGAAAAGTCAAACAAGACTCCTAACTAATAGCAGAATATCCTTATGACCTAGGAGCAGCCAAGATTTCTTGACAAGTACACAAAAAGGACTAACCATAAAAGACTGATAAATTGAATTTATCATTAAAATTAAAATCTTTTCATTTGTGGGAAAAGATATTTATATATAAGAACTTTTACAGATCAATAACAAAAGAAAAAAGGTAACCCAATTTAAAAGTGAGTAAAACACTTAAACAAGCATTTCACAAAAGAGGTAATCTGAACAATTAAGAAACATACGAAGAAAGTCAATAAAAAATAGGAAAAAGTGATCAACTGGTCACCAGGGAAATAATTTAAAACCACAAGACACAACTACATACCTTAGAATGGCTTAAAAAAAAAAAAAAAGGCAATACCAACTGATGTTACAGGCATGAAACAACCAGAACTCTCATATACTGTCAGTGGATTCTGGATGTGTTTGTAGGTTAACCTGATGCAACGTGCTTATGGATGATGTGGGGAATGAGAGACTAATATAGTATTTTGCTTGAAAAACTGAGCGGTGGTACATTTACTGAGATGGGAAAAACTGCAGAGGAATAGGTTTTGGGGGAAGAAGACAAGAATTCTCACCAATATTTAAGACACCAATTAGATATCCATGTGACACTGTAAAGAAGGCAGTCTGAAACAAGATAGATCTCAGGGCTAAAGAACTGGAATCTGGAATTACTAAATATAGATGATATTTCAAGCTACGTGATTGACTGCAATTATACTCAGATGTTAATTTTATTGTTTAATTGCTCCCTCCTTTCTTGTTCACTCTAAGTAAGTGGGCCAAAATAGGAGCTATCATGTCCTTGTCTTCTGACCACAGTATCTGATCTAAAGACTAATATCTGTTCCAAGCTGGACCAATCAATAGCTCTTTCTCATGATTTTTTTTCTTTTTTTTTATTTTTTTTATTTTTTATTTTTTTTTATTAATAATGATTTTTTTATTATATTATGTTAGTCACCATACAGTACATCCCCGGTTTTCGATGTAAGGCTCGATGATTCATTAGTTGTGTATAACACCCAGTGCACCATGCAATATGTGCCCTCCTTACTACCCATCACCGGTCTATCCCATTCCCCCACCCCCCTCCCCTCTGTAGCCCTCAGTTTGTTTCTCATAGTCCATAGTCTTTCATGTTTCATTCCCCCTTCTGATTACCCCCCCTTTCTTTATCCCTTTCTTCCCCTACTGATCATTCTAGTTCTTATGTTCCATAGATGAGAGAAATCATAATGCTTAGTGAAATAAGTCAAGCAGAGAAAGACAACTATCATATGATTTTTTTCTTTTTTTTTTAAAGATTTTATTTATTTATTTATTTGGGAGAGAGAATGAGAGAGCACAAGCAGAGGGAGGGGCAGAGGAAGAGGGAGAAGCAGGCTCCCCGCTGAGCAGGGAGCCTGATATGGGGTTTGATACCAGGATCCTGGGATCATGACCCCAGCACAAGGCAGATGCTTAACTGACTGAAACGCCCAGGCGCCCCTCTTTCTCATGATTTTCTTAACTAGATTTGGGGAAAAGACTTTCCTTCTCTAAGATGAAGGTAAGAAGGTTCCAAGTTAAGGTCTTGTTAGGAGTTTTTCCAGGATGGTGGGGACAAGTGGTCTGAGAAACTAAACCTGACATGCAGAGAAAAGCAGGCCTGAGAGGTAAGAGAAAGACAATGTCCTGAGTGTGCTAGTTCCTATGCCAGTTACCTCAGTCTTCCCACGTTTTGATTATATAAACTATAAAAGTTCCCATTTCCCCCCCATACTAGTTTGAGTTGGATTTTTGTCACTTACAACCAAAAGCCTTAACTCAGAGTCACAGATTTCTATATACAGATATCTATATATACCTTATAACTGATTATCATAGTAATAGTCAAACTCTATCAAATCTCAGTGACATTTATGAATATCTTCACTTTGCATTAAAATTTCATGTTTACTTTGCTCCCTTGTTTAAGTAAATAAAACCTGATTTTGTTCAAAAGACTAAGTCTGGTCCAAAAGTTTATTTGCTTCTTTAGATGGGAGAAGATATTTGGAAATGATATATCTGATAAGGACTTAGTATCCAAAATATATAAAGAACTTATACAACTCAAGACCCCCCCCAAAAAAATCCAATTAAAAATGGGCAGAAGACATGAACAGACATTTCTCCAAAGAAGACATACAGATGGCAAGGGACACATGAAATACTCAACATCATTTATCATCAGGGCAATGCAAATCAAAACCATAGATGAGATATCACCTAACACCGGTCAGAATGGCTAAAATAAAAAACACAAGAAACAACCAGTATTGGTGAGGATGTAGAGAAAAAAGAACCCTCGTGCACTGTTGATGGGAACGCAAACTGGTGCAGCCACTATGGAAAACAGTACGGAGGTTCCTCAAAGAATTAAAAATAGAATTACCATATCAGCTAGTAATCATACTACTGGGTATTTATTCAAAGAATACAAAAACACTAATTTGAGAAGATATGTGCACCCCTATGATTACTGCAGCATTATTTGCAATAGTCAAAATATGGAAGCAGCCCATATGCCCATCAATAAATGAATGGATAAAGACAATGTGGTGTATGTATATACATATATATAAATACACACACGACACACAGACACACACACGCAATGGAATGTTGCTCAGGCATAAAAAAGAATGAAATCTTGCCATTTCCAACAACACGGATGGATCTAGAGGTTATAATGCTAAATGAAATAAGTCAAAGGAAGACAAATACCATGCGATCTCACCCACATGTGGAATTTAAGAAACAAAATAAAGAAAAAAAAGAGACAAACCAAAAAACAGACTCTTTACTACAGAGAATAAACTGGTAGTTACCAGAGGGGAGGTGGGAGGGGGGATGCGTGAAACAGGTGAAGGGGATTAAGAGTACACTTATTGCGATAAGCACTTAGTAACGTATAGAATTATGAATCACTATTGTACAGCTGAAACTAATGTAACGCTATATGTTAACTATATTGGGATTTTTAAAAATAGAAAAGAAAACAAAAGAAGGAAGGAAGGAAGGAAGGAAGGAAGGAAGGAAGGAAGGAAGGAAGGAAGGAAGGAAGGAAGGAAGGAAGGAATGACAAGTGTTGGAGAGCTAGCTAGCGGAAATGGAAAATAGTGCTGCTGCTGTGTATGGTGGTTCCTCAAAAAGTTAAACTGGAATCACAGAATATGATCCAGGGATCAGTATACACCCAAAAGAGCTGAAAGCAGGGATTCAAACAGATACTTGTACTCCAATGTTTATAAAAGGATTACTCACAATAGCCCAAAGGTGGATATAAATCAAATGTCCATCAACAGAAGAATAAACAAAATGTCATATATACATACAATAGAAAATTATTCAACTTTAGGAAGTAATGAAATTCTGACGGGTTATAACACAGATGAAACTTGCAAGCATTAAATGAAATAAGCCATACTCAAAACGACAAATATTGTGTGATTCCATTTATATGAGGTACCCAGAACAGGCAAATTCATAAACACAGAAAGTAGAATGGTGCTTGCCAAGGGCTGAGAGATAAGGGAATAGGGAGTTATTGTTTAATGGGTACAGAGTTTCTGTTTGGGAAGGGAAAATATTTCTGGAAATAGATAGTGGCAATGTTCTCACAACACTGTGAAGGTACTTAATGCCACTGAGTTGAACACTTGAAAATGGCTAAAATGTTAACTTTTATGTTACATACATTTTACTACAATAAAACCCCCCACAAACTTAAAAAGAAATTTTCTTTCAAGTTGTCTCCTGGAAACGGAAGGGAACTCCTTTTTTCCAATACACTAACAAAAACCTCTAATATAAAAGATTATTTTCCGACTTTCAACTTTTAGTAATTTCTAAAACTATAGAAACAGAATCTCAAATTTTTTGTTAGCCCATTGCTATCACAAATCCAGTCTTAAGATAAAAATATATCTCTACCACTACATTAATGTTAAAATATATCACATTCACTCTAACTTTTACAGGACACACCTATAGGAAAATCCTTTGTACTTTCTCTAACTAAATATAAGGGATTACCAAAATATTAAAGAACTTAATGTGAACATTTTATGTTAATATTTGTTTTGTAAAATAGAAAAAAAACTTAATGTGAACATTTTATTTTAATAAGATTTAAATTTATATATTCATGTTTCTTATCTAGAATCCTGTTGGAAGATGCCTTTTTAAATCTACTTTCAATATTTGATCCCCATCCCACTCTGCAGATAGCATTTTATTCTCTACAAACACTCTAGCTAACTCTTTACTGCCTGATAACAACGACCATTTTAATAGCAGTAAGTTAGCAGAAAATAAAATGACTTGAACTTACCCAAATGAGTAGACAGGGCTAGGTTTCCTCATCATTACCCAGTAACTTATCAAACATGTCATTAAACTAAGTAAAAAGGAAAATAAATTTAGCTTTAGAACTAGAGCAAGAGAAGAACGCACAGAAAGAAATTAAGTTTTCAGAATTTGTAAGTTTGCTGAAAGTTATCAGTGTTTGCAGACTAAATGAGTATATTATTTTAATAAGCTATAATCTAACCACCATGAGCATCCTAAAACGTGAGCTTTAACACGTAGAGAAACTGAAAAAAGTCATGATGCAACCAGTCACTAAATACAACCTACACCCATACTATTTCTACTAAGTTCTCTACCTTAAATGGTTTCCATAACTTAGCATGCAAAAATGACACAGTAATAAAAAAGGTAATACATTTTATTTTAGCCACAAACAACAAATTTTAACTCTGATAAGCTTTAATCTTTGTTAAAAGTTAAACTAAATATTAATAACAACAACACTCTGGATGGGATAAAATTACGTTCATTTTCCAAGTACAGTGGAGATTTGCTCTAAAACAACTTACTACAATGTGAAATCCAGGGGGTAACTATATGTTTTAGATGACATCAAGAAAAGTTACGGACTGAGGAAAAGTCATCCTTATACTCCTATGGCATGGGTCTTGAAGACATCAAGTATTTTGCAACACTTACACAGCCATATGAAAGGTCCCACAAAGCAGGGAGCCAAAAGGGTGTTTCTCTAGCTCACAATTACTCACTTCTTAGTTATTAATTTCCATCTACACAGTTACAGAAGGAACTGGTATGTTCTTACTTAACCCTGCTCCCTGGCCACAGCTGACTCAACTATAGGTAGGCACCTGAGGCATATGATCTAATGCCTGGGTATTATTTTTTCTGTTCTCTATAAATGGGATATTTTCTTCCAGTATATCTCCTAATCGCTATTGTTTATATATATGTTCTATGTTGATAATTTTACTTATTTCACAGATTCCTTTAAGCAGAGAAAATATAAATTCAGAGCAACAAATTCCTTATTAGTTTCAAAACGTTAAAGACAGTTTTTAAAACTTACCTAAAAAGATCAAAAATGGTCAGGTAAGTATAAGCAGTTAAAGCTGCAAAACAACAAAACAACTGATTAAAATGTTGCAGAATCCACTGTTTGGAAATATAGCTAATTACCAAGATTGTTCATACCAGGAGTATCCATTACCAAAAAAAACCTGAGTCACTAATTAACCTTATACGTTGGCAATTATCTAGATTAATATATGTAGACAAATTTGGTAAATACAGAGATGTCTGACTAGCTCGGTTGGTAGAGCATGCGACTCTTGATCTCAGGGTTATGAGTTCAAGCCCAGCACTGAAGCCTACTAAATTAAAAAAAAAAAAAAAAAGCTGGTAAGTACAAAAGCTTACCCTAGAACCTGATCCTGCCATCAGGACAAAGGAAGCAGCATATTAGGGTTTTTTTGCCTTCTTCTGTCATCTGAGCACTTTTTTTTTTGGTAGATTTTATTTATTTGACACAGAGAGAGAGAGAGAGCACAAGAAGGGGGAGTGGTAGGCAAAGGGAGAGGGTGAGGGAGAAGCAGACTCTCTCCACTGAGCAGGGAGCCCAATGTGGGGCTCAATCCCAGGACCCTGGGATCATGACCTGAGCCAAAGGCAGACGCTCAATTGACTAAACCACCCAGGCGCCCCTGTTATCTGAGTACTATTTTTAAAATATTCTTTAAATAGCAGGATGAAAATAATGGTACATAAAACAAGCGGTCAATAAACGGGGCACCTGGGTGGCTCAGGTGGTTAGGTCCAGCTCTTGATTTCAGCTCAGGTCATGACCTCAGGGTCGAGGGACAGAGCCTTGCATCAGGGTCTGCACTGAGTGTGGAGCCTGCTTGGGATTCTCTCGCTCCCTCTCCTTCTGCCCCTCCCCCCGCTCACACTCTCTCTCCAAAAATACAAACAAATAAATAACATAAAAAATTTAAAAATTAAAAAAAAAGAGGTCAAGAAACAAGAAAAATATTATAGATTTCCCTTTTCAAGGAAAATCCAAGAAATATACATATTCTTTTAAAGGAAGTTTCTTTTTTTTTTTTTTAAGATATTTATTTATTTGACAGAGAGAGAGAGTACAAGTAGGCAGAGTGGCAGGCAGAGGGAGAGGGAGATGTGGGCTCCCCATCGAGCAGGACCCTGGGATCATGACCTGGGGTGAAGGCAGATGCTTAACCGAATGAGCCACCCAGGTGCCCCTGAAAATCCAGGAAACATAAATCTCAAAATCTTACTCAGACACTGCGTAAACTGAAGGGCTAATCTATCACGTTAAAAAGGAATCACAGTCTTTCAAACAGTTTAAAAGCTATTTTAAAAAAATAATGGCTCATTTAAAATAATGCCTAACAATTGAACCAAACTTTACAGTTTACAAGGTACTTTTCACAGAGATTCTCTCACTTAAATCTTTTTTTTTTTTTTTTAAGATTTTATTTATTTATTTGACAGAGAGACAGCCAGCGAGAGAGGGAACACAAGCAGGGGGAGTGGGAGAGGAAGAAGCAGGTTCCTAGCGGAAAAGCCTGATGTGGGGCTCGATCCCAGAACGCCAGGATCACGCCCTGAGCCCAAGGCAGATGCCTAACGACTGCGCCACCCAGGTGCCCCTCTCACTTAAAGCTTTTGAGTTATATTTCAGAATAATATATTCCATGTAAAGAAAGACATATCTTGGCCACCTGGGTGGCTCAGTTGGTTTAGCAACTGCCTTCAGCTCAGGTCATGATCCTGGGATTGAGTCCCACATCGGGCTCCCCCTGCTCTGTGGGGAAACTGCTTCTCCCTCTCCCTCTGCCTGCTGCTCCCCCTGCTTGGCTTTCTCTCTCTCTGTCAAATAAATAAAATCTTAAAAAGAAAAAAAAAACGGAAGACATATCTTTATTTAAAATCAGAAAAATAAATGTGAAACTAATGATGAACTCCGCAAAAATGAGAATGGTGACATACCTATACTGTTAGTGGAACTGCACCACATAAGCAGGAAGCCAGTACATGTTAAGTTTATTGCACCAAAGAGCAGTATCTTCCAGGACTGTGAAAAAGAAATCATTCTTATTTGCATAGTGCTGATAAACTTCACTGGGTCTGTTCAAGTTGCTGCAATTCAAACTCTACAAAGGAATAAGCACAATTTCCTTCAAAAAGTCGGTGTCACGTTTTCTGTATCTATGAAAATTACCATCAACCAAGTTATTACAGTAATCTAAAAAAATAGTTTAGAGGGGGAATTCTTCAAGAGAAAAAAATTCTGCCATATAAACTCTCAAGCAGTTGAGAAAAATAGGCATATACTTTAATATCATTGTGCCTCTATAAATATGTACATAGAGACAATGATAGCTGATGGGGCAAAACATAAAGCAACTGGTGAATCTGAGTAAAGGGCTTAAGGGAGTTCCTTACATTAATCTTGTTACTTCATGAGCTTGAAATTATATAAAGTTATTCTTCCCCTCCCACCCCAAAAGGGCTACACTTACTTATTTACCAAATAAGTCATATGAAACAGGACTGCAAAAGAGGGGACGACTACCATGGTTAGAAGTTCATAGACCTGAGATACGCCTTGAAAGTAGCTAGGATTTTGTCAGAGGAAGCAGAAAGAGCACTCTAAGAATAAAAGAAGAGATCAAGTGAAGTGTTTTTTAATTTTGTTCAACTCCACTACCTACAAAGAAGGGAGACCTATAATTGTGTGAAAGTAGAAGTGAAAAAAATTAGTGAAAAGGGAGTTATCTGGAGGTGTTAAAATTAAACAGATACAATTGAAAAGGTCAAGTGTGGGATAGGATGGCTTTAGAACACAGATGCAAAGTGTAGGTTTAGGATGAAGAACACCTTCTCTGAGAAAGGTGAGAAGGATAAGAAGGTGACTAAAGGGACAGAGAACTATGAGGTAGAAAGAAGTGACAGTGAAGCAGTACAGAGCTAACAGCCTATGCATCTCTAGAAAAGAAGAAATAAAGCCATTTTCTAAAATTAAGGGATGTGGTGGAATAGGACTGGAAACTTACATCCAGAGGAGAATTTGCAGAACATCAGTTCTAGTGGATATACTACTGAATCATCAGAGAAGAATAAGAATGACCACCATGAATTTAGGGTAGACAGCATTCTGCATTTTCCTCTACCCCCAGGAGCAAAACCAGAGAAGCAGACGAGGTAGGGATGTCACACACTGAAAGCTGTTATGATAGGTTAATGGGACAAGGGACTCTAATAGTGAGAACATTAATGAAATGACTGGACATGGGCTCTAGTCAGGACAGGGATTTAAGAACAGTCAGCAAAGGAGGATAAGGCATGTAATTTGAAAATGACATTCTATACACCTCTACTGATGAATCAAGCTATTCATCAACAAATACTTGAGTACCTATTTTGTAAGAGACACTTTCTAGGCACTGAAGATATAGCACTTAACAAAATATGGACCTTATATTCCAGCAGGGGTGACAGACAATTAGCAAATATACAAGGTCAGGTGATGGTAAGTACTATGAAGGAAAAACAAAGTATCGTAAGAACACCATGATGGGAGACATGGAAAGGGTGTTCTGCTAGACAAGGTGGTCAGAAAAGACCCTTTGGTAAGGTAACATGTGAACAGAAATCTTACAGAGGCAAAGGTACTAAGCATGCAGATATCTGAGAAAGAAAATGGGAACCACAGTGCAAATTCCTTGAGATAGAAGAGGACCTGGCTGAGGACGGATAGAGGTGAGAGGAAGTCTGGGGCTCCATCAAGTATTGTCTTGTATGCCAGCAAAAGAATTGGGATTTATTCCAAATGAGATAGAAAGCAGCTTAGCTTTCATTTTTATAAGATCATTCTGGCTTCTTTATGTAGAAAACACTGCATTGGGCAAGGATAGAAGTAGGGAGACCATTTAGAATGGTGACTTTGAAGTTGGTAAAGTGTTAGAAGAGTCAGATTCTGAGTATTACACTGAAGACAAGATTTACTTATAAAATGGATGAGGAACGAGAGGAAGAGAGGGAGAAAAAAATGACTCCAAGGTTTCTGGCCCATGCACTGGAAGAACAGAGTGGCCATTTAGTGAGGAAGGGACAGAAAATCAAACTTCAGGTTTGACCATATTAAATTTGATATGCCTAATAGATATCCAAGTGGATATGTTGAGAGGGCCAGGATATATAGGAATTTAGAAGGAGGGGAAAAGTTATGGATTAAGATATAAATATGAGGTCATCAGCATATGGTAGTCGAAGTGTCACCTAGATGTAATGAACATATACAACAGAGGATGGAGCTCTAAGTGCTGGGACACTCTAAAACTTAGAGATCAGCAAGATGAGGGGAAAGTGATGAACAATGCCCAAGTAGGAAAAAAACCAAGAGTGATGTTTCAGAGTCCAAATGAAAAAAGTGCTTTACGGAGGAAGTGACCAATTTTTGTCAAATGCTATTGATTGGGATGGGAAATGATGATGACCATTGATCTTGGCAACACAGAGTTTACCAGTTACTTTGTTAAAGCTGTTCCAGTGGATTGGTGGGGACTACAGCCAGACTGATATGTGTTTAATGGAGACAGGGAGAAGAGAAAGTGAACAGAGAGTGAAGACAATTAGCTTAAGTAGTTTTGCTATAAAAGGAAGCACAGAAATGAGGCAGTAGCTGAAAAGTGGAAGATGGGGCATGCGCTCATGATGCAGGAAGGAACAACTGTAGGAAGCTTGTCTTTGAGCAGCAACAAGGGGAAGCACACAGAGCTCATTCACAGAAACAGGAAGAGAGGCAGAGTGTTGGGAGATGACAGGATGTGATAGTATTTTCTGATTACTTCTTTTCCTTTAGTGAAACAGGAAGCAAGATTAACAGGTCAGAGTGAGGATGAATACATTTTGGAAGTTTGAGGATAGAAGTCAAAGACTATGGCATGAAACAGCCATCTAAAAAAATGGAAAACTGAATGAACTAAACAATAAAGCACGAGCAGCACTAATGGCACACTTGATCATGAATTTAAAGTGAGACCAGTCACCATGGTTTTGTTTTCTCTCAGGCTACATTCAGTTGCTTGGGTGCAGGTACGGAATAGCAGGAATGCAGACTTAATGATGTTAAGGATTTTCCAGGGAAATGTCAGAGGAAGAGTGACACATGGAAGGGAGGGCACAAAGGAGTTGAAGACATATGCAAGAAGTTAGTAATGATGGACCAAAAAAACTAAGTTGGAAAAGTAAATAAATGAGGATAAGAGAGGTGAAAAATAGTGAAAATATGGCAAAGTCAATGGATTGGAAATCCTAGTAAGATTGAAGAATTACTGAAATTGGGATAATACAAAGAGTGAACTGGAATAACGAGATGGTGACTATGAGTGAAATGCTTGAAACTGAGACAATCGAAGATATAGTTATTATAAATGATAATGTCTGTGGTATGATCATAGGAGCAGATAGTTGGAAGGGATGTAGGATAAGTTATTTGTGGCAAGGAAGTAAGGAACTGAGAAATAAGGATCTTCCTGATGATGTAAAAAATCACCAAGAACAAAAACAGGAGTAGTAGTAAAGAGAGACGAGGGAGGCGGTGTTCTTATATCAGTTTTGTTCCTACTACCTATTTTGTGGTATACTGTGCTTTAATAAAGCATATGGTTCAAGAATTTCCTGTTTACTTCTGTAATGTAGTTGCTTTACATCAACATTATAAAGTTCTATCTATCGGTTCTCAGGAGATCATCTTATATGGACTAGATAGATACACAAGTAGCAAATGAATTTCTTGGCTCTTCAACATCCAGGACACGATAGTATTTTCGAATACTAGAATTACTGAGTCTGACTATAATCCAAGGTTTTAGCAACAGGAAATACAGTGACAAGAAACAAAAAACAGAAGCCTCTAGTCTAGTATCATAACACATGGCCAATATCATTGGTGCACTTATTATGTTCCACTGAAGCTAGGTTTATTTAAAATTCATCACATATTTATTGGGTGCTTATCTTGTACTTTTTTATTAAAAAGTGAACAAAAAAGACACAGTCACTGTCCTCAGGGAGCTTATAGTATAATTCAGACAATAATGAGAACAATAAAAACAGAACAATAACTAGAAGGTCTATACTAGTGACCAAAATGGGTACCAATTATCTTTTTTTTTTTTTTAATGTAAGCTCTATGCCCAACGTGGGTGGGGCTTGAATTCATGACCTCAAAGCATAACTTATTTTTCCTTCCTTACACTAAAAATGAGAAAACATGGCTTTAGGGGCACCTGAGTGGCTCAGTCGTTAAGCGTCCGCCTTAGGCTCAGATCATGATCCCTGCATTCTGGGATGGAGGCCCACATCGGGCTCCCTGCTCAGCGGGAAGCCTGCTTCTCCCTCTCCCACTCCCCCTGTTTGTGTTCCTTCTCTCGCTGCCTCTCTGTCAAATAAATAAATAAAATCTTAAAAAAAAAAACAAAACCCCAAAAACCATGGCTTTAAACTGCATCTATTAAATTTGTAAAAAAAATAACAAAAGGCAATCACAAAATAATTTTTCTTTAAAACTTGTTAGAATTAGAATAAAAACCTTAACCAAAGCCTAGCTTCCTCCCAAGCAAAACAACTGTGTATCAAAGTACTGTAATTCTACATTAAAATTTTGCTTAGCCAGGGGTGTCTGGCTCACTCAGTCAGTAGACCATGCAACTCTTGATGTTGGTATAGTGAGTTTGAGCCCCACGTTGGGCATAGAGATTACTTTAAAAAAAAATTTTTTTTTTTTTTGCTTATCCAACATAAAAAAATGAAAACAGTGTGGTGGGGTGGGCACCTATCTCGCTCAGTTGGTGGATCATACGATTCTTGATCTCGGGGTTCTGTGTTCAAGACCCACGTTGGGCGTAGAGTTTACTAAAAACAAAAAGTGTATGGTGGGCTCACGAGTAATTTCTGTATGCCTTAAAAATTACCATTTTCAATGTCATACTGTTGTCTCTGCAATGATTAAAATTAGAGTTAATAAAGATAACTTACCCTTCGGTCAGCTGCTACAAGTCTAAATTCCTGTAATAACTTGCCAAAAAAAGATCTTTGTGGTTTTCTAAAGAGATGAATTGTCCCCTTCAAAATAAACAAAAAATAAACAAATCAACATTGAAGCATCTAATCTTTTCCTATCCTGTGATGTGATATAATTGTAACAACTAACATTTACTGAACGTTCAATATGTGGCAAACAATTATTCTACACACTTAACAAGTATTTATCTATTTAATTCTCAGAATCATCTATGAGATGGAGATAATTTTTAATACATTTTCCAAGGGCACAACACTAACAAATGGCTGAGCAGAAATTCAAACCCAGGTATTTTATTTTTTTATTTTTTTTAAGATTTTATTTATTTATTTGTTTGAGAGAGAGTGAGCAGGAGGAGTGGCAGAGTGAGAGGGAGAAGCAGGCTCCCCGCTGAGCAGGGAGCCCCACAAGCGGCTCGATCCCAGAACCCTGGAATCATGACCCCGCTGAAGACAGTCACCCAACCAACTGGGCCACCCAGGCACCCCCAAACCCAGGCATTCTAGCTCCAGACTACACACTTTTATTTTTAAACGGATTTTAGGCCATTTTGAGCCAACAAATCAAACCATTTGCCAGATAGCTCTACTGGGAAATAAAGTATTACAATTTACTTAATCAAAGCTTTATATATGAAAAGTTTGTAAACTATTATTATAGTAAAATCTCTGAGGTTCTCTCTTAGGCATTCAAAGTATCCAACATTCTGCCAGTCTCTATAGTCCTTGCTGGTACACCGTATGGGACCAGCAAAGGGCATGACAGTGGGGTTACCAACAAGAAACGAAACATAAGTGGAGACCAGAGAGGAATTTGCCACTCAAGTATAGGAAACCTTAGCATAAAAGAGAGTTTAAGCACATATGGGAAATTAGCTTATGATTAAGGCAGTATCCAACATAAGCAGGAGAAAATATGTTACACAATAAATGGTTTTTGGAAAAGGTAACACTGGATCCTTATATTTCTTACTCTAATTTTTTACTATGTTGAAATTAAAATATAGAACTATAAAGTACTTGAAGAAATTTATAGATGAACAATTTTATAATCTTGGAGTTGAAGACTTCTCATAGTAGGACATAAAACCAAGAAGCTGTAAAGGGAAAAATTGATCAATTTTACTATCTTGGGAATAAAATACCCAAGAACAAACAAAAACAAAGACAACCCTAGAAAGGAAAGATAAACTGGGGAAAAAAGAATTTTAATTGTTCCTCCAAAAGCAAAGTATTCTTTCTAGGGGAAAAAAAATCTTTCACAATTTTCAGTGGGCCATATATAATAATTTGATTGCTAAGTGATATGCATTTAAATATTTATTTGGATTTTAATTTTAGCAAATGCTTTCCTAGATAGTAAGGCCACAATCACCATTAACAACCACACTACATTTCTACCTCACTACCATTGACCAATTTGACTTTAACACTTATATTCCACAGAAGGTGGTGGAACTGGGTGTTAACAGATCTAAAATGAGGAAAACTTTCAGATCCAACTCCAGCACAAGTATGATCTTCCTAGTTAGTAGGAACATCTCAGTAGGTATTAAAAAGGTGTATTTAATTTCTTCAAAGCTCAGATATGTCATTAGTTTTATTAGGTTGAGACTCAGAAGAGGTAGAAGATAAAGTTGAGCACTAGAAATCTGGCATTAAAAACCAGGATGTTGATCATTGTTGAGGCCAAGTGATGGCTACATGGGGGTTTATTATATTATATTCTACTTTCCTGTGTTTGAAAATTTCCATAATAAAAAATTTTAAGTAAAACATAGTTTAAAATATAAAAACAAAGCATTAGGAAAAAAGCATTACTAATCTTGCTATCCAAATAAAACCAGTGTGTGTGTAACTCTACAGCTTTGCTAAGCTAATTGAAAAGGTACAATACGCTCTTTTCATCTGAGATGCTAATGAATGGTCATGTTAATGAATATACCCCATTCTTAATGAATTATGCGTGGGATATTTGGTCCCAAAGATAAATTCTGGATATCTTCTAACTTCAACTCAATTTAAATTATTTAAGGTACTTTAAGTTTCAGTTTGAGACAATCAATAAGGTTTCTAAAGGGAAAAGGGCTATTATCTGATGCCATTCTGATAGTGGTTAAAAAAAGTAAAAACCCACTAAAATCCACATGTTCATGTGACATATCATGTCACTCCTTCCAAAATTATATTGGCCCTCCATTACTATCACGATAAACTCCTAATTTTACAGCTTGAAATAACTTAGCCTGTTTCTTTCCAGTTTTACCTCTTGCTCCAGACAGGGAATCAACTCCAACTAAACTGGTGTAACCCTCGTCTCATGATCATACCACTCTAGAGTGAAAAGGCCAGACTTGTCTAACCACGCTCTGACAGCCCTGTAATACTTAGCAAATTATTTGACGTCTGTTTCTTCATCTGAATGAGAGGAATGAATAGTAGAGTAAGAGTAATGGAATAAGGCACAAAGTACTGTTTCATGGCTGACCTTCCACATGAAGCCTTCTTAGAGTATTCCAAACTACACTGTTCTTTATGCCACTTGCTTTGTAATTAACAGAGGATAGCCTTCACCTTGTCATCCTGCATAATTAATTTTTTAGTAACTTCACTAATGACAAGGGCTATATTTCCTTTACATTTTTTAAGATAGCATTGTGCTTTGCATATAACGCCTTAATAAACAAGAGTGACTGATAAATCCTTTCTTCCTCAAGACTTTTAAAATACACCTTAAATGCTACTATTTTTCTGTATTACTAATGTTTCAAGCATAAAAATTTAGTGTCATAGTTATTTATTTGGTGTTTTATAAAACAGGTATTTATTGAAAACCTCCTCTGGGCCAGGAACTGTTACAAGGCTCTGGGATACATAGGTCCTGCTCTCAAAGAGCTTACAGTCTAGGAAGTGAGAAAGACAAGTAAATACACAATTTTAACATAGTCTGATAACAGCTACAGATGTTATTGGTAAATAGCACCAAGATATCACAGGAGCACAAAGGAGGCACCTAAGAGAATCTTGAGACACGGTAGAAAGGCTCATGAAAGAGACTAAAGGATATGTAAGGGTTACACTTACAAGGATAAGGGGTAGGAGGTGATTGATTCCAGCAGATAGAACAGCAAATACAAATTAGGTGCAAAGCCCTAATCCTTAGAGCATCATCTGCATGCTGTTCACTGTGACTGGAATATGAATGTATGTATGTGAAAAAAGAGGCTATAAAGAAGCTTGACCAACAACAACAACAACAAAAAAGCAGCAGCTTGACAACAGATAGCTTTGTATGCAATGCCAAACAGGACTTTATCTTGACAATTATTGGGGGGCGGGGATTTTAAGCAAGGGAGCAAGGGAGTGGCATGGTCCAATTTTAGAGATTTATTTATTTATTTATTTATTTATTTATTTATTTAAGGATTTTATTTATTTGACAGAGAGAGAGACAGCCAGCGAGAGAGACAACACAAGCAGGGGGAGTGGGAGAGGAAGAAGCAGGCTCCCAGCGGATGAGCCTGATGTGGGGCTCAATCCCAGGACCCTGGGATCACGACGGGAGGCGAAGGCAGACACTAAAAGACTGAGCCACCCAGGCTCCCCCCAATTTTAGAGATTTGATTCTGGCTACACAGTGATGAATATTTTGAAGAAAGTAGCTCAAAGGCTATGTGGTCAGCCCCCCAAAAGTAAACTTTTACCCACTTTCTGTGTGCAAAACAGGGGTTACAGAAAATTTACAAAAGAAAAATAAAGTATAAATAAGACGTTTTCCTGACCATATCCACTCAAGGAAAAAACTTTCTACAATGACAATGGCTTATGTACTGAAACGTGGTCCTTTTCTTATATGTAGGCTATCAATAAGAGATCCATTAATTTCTCTGATAAAATGGTACCTCTTTTGACGCTGAAATTACAATCAACTTATCTTTTGATAAAATTCAGAGAGCTTTACATTTGATTTCTAAAAGCACAAAAAGACTAATTTCTCTAAGGAAAAAAAAATATGTTAAACATCGCATCCCTAGAACTGTAAGGTATACTGGGCTCTACAAAAGCAGGAAAAAACGTGCAATAAAGATGCTCTACCAACACCTGGACTTTCTCCAGTCACTGGAAAGTTGCTGCTGTGTCAGGTTATCTGTCACTCCATAAAGCCAAGTTGCAGAGTGGGGCGTTCACCTCAATATCCTGCTCATAAACCTCTTTATTAACGCCAACGGTATTGTCACTGGTGTAAGCATCACTAATTACGGTCGCTGTTGCTGTGGACTTGTTTTCAGAGCTTTCGCTGGTGTAGACGCTGACGCCGACAAAGACAAAGACTTTTATTTCTCTATCAAATAAATCTCGGCAGGGGCAAGTCAAAAGCTCACTAAGAACCGAAAGCTCGGCCTCGAGCAGGGCCGGGACCCGGAGCGTCTTACCACCGGGGTGAGGGAGCGTGAGGGGATCACAGCTCTGGGGGGGAATGCTTTGCACATCAGCCGCCTCTCCTGCGGGGTGGGGGGAGCCGCGCACGACTCCGAGGACCCCTTCTCTGGGCAGCTGAGGCATGTCAAGGCCGCTTTGGGATGAAAGAAGATAAGAGGAATCATCTACGACAGAAACCCTCATACCCCCGGCCAACTCACCATGATAAGGAGCAGCACAGCTCCCGCCGGAAAGACGCTCTGGGAGCTGCCTTTTCCCTCAGCGGAAGGGGTGGGGCAACAGAGGCCGATTGGCGGAGGGAGACGCGGGGGCGGAAGTGCGTAGAAAGTCTCTTGTTCCCGCCCCCTCCTCCGGCCTTTCCTCGGTCCTATAGAGGCAAAGGCAGAAGCTAGAGTGACCCCAGCGAGGCTTTTAAGGGGTAGGTGGCATAGAGAGCTAGAGACCTTGTCAAGGAGCGCTTAGGGTTTGCTTTTTTTGTGTTGTATTATTTTCTTTTTTTAATGTATAATGTATTTTTAAAAGTCAGTTAATTAATATATAATGTATTATGGTTTCAAAGGTCAGTGATTCATCAGTTGTATCTAACACCTAATGCTCATTAATTACATCACATGCCCCACTTAATGTCTATCACCCAGTTACCCCATTCCCCCCTCCCCTCCAGCAACCCTCAGTTTGTTTCCTATGATTGAGTCTGTTATGGTTTGTCTCCCTCTCTGATTTCATCTTGTTTTTTGCCCCCTCCCTTCTCCTAGGATCCTGTTTTGTTTCTTAGAATTCTGCATATGAGACTATATGATAATTGTCTTTCTCTGATCATTTCACTTAGCATAATACCCTCTAGTCCCATCCACGTCATTCCAAATGGCAAGATTTCATTTTTTTTTTGATGGCCGAGTAGTATTCCATTGTATATATATATACCACATCTTCTTTATCCATTCATCTGTCAGTGGACATCTGGGCTCTTTTCATAGTTTGGCTATTGTGGACATTGCTGCTATAAACATTGGAGTGTAGATGCCCCTTTGGATTACTACATTTGCATCTTTGGGGTAGATACCCAGTAGTGCAATTGCTGGATCATAGGGTAGCTCTATTTTCAACTTTTTAAAGAAAGATTTTATTTATTAGAGAGAGACAGAGCATGGGGAGAGATGGGCAGAAGGAGAGGGAGAAGCAGTCTCCCTGGGGAGCCTGATGCAGGGTGGGGTGGCTCAATCCTGCAACTCTGGGATCATGACCTGAACTGAAGGCAGACGCTTAACCAACTGAGCTACACAGGCACCCCTATTTTCAACTTCCTGAGGAACCTTCATACTGTTTTCCAGAGTGGCTGCATCAACTTGCATTCCCACCAACAGTGTAAGAGGGTTCCCCTTTCTCTGCATCCTTGCCAACATCTGTGGTTTCCTGACTTAATTGTAGCCATTCGCACCAGTGTAAGGTGGTATCTCATTGTGGTTTTGATTTGTATTTGATTAGGGTTTATTTGTAATGTTAGGAAATTTTCATTTAGTGCTGAAGCACTTTTACCTATGTTGTGTGATTTAATTTTTTGCAATACTTTGTGAAATAAATAGTATTCCCATTTGTGGAAGCAGGAAGAATAAGAAACTTGCCCAGAGGCATACAGCTAGTTCTCCACAGTAGTGTAGGTCTGAGTTTGAATTCAGACCAATTACAGAATACCGTGTTCTTTTTCCTAAAACACTACTTAAATTCTCATGAAATTAATTTTATTATGGAAGTAATATTAATTATAGAATACAGGAAATAAAATAATTCAATATAGAATATGCAACACATGTATGTATCAGGTACTGGTCTCATGAAATTATGTTCTAGTAAGAAGAGGAAAGAAAACAAGTAGGAAGGGGAAGATGTTTAATATATTGATAGTGTCACATAGAAAATAGAGTTATGCTACAGAGAGTGACTGGGTCACTAATTTATAGTAGTCTGAGAAAGCTTCTCTAAGAAAATGAAATTTGACTTCTGAATGACAAAGTCTTTCTGTGAAGATTATTCCAGGCAGGATAAACAATCCAAATACCTAAGTCAAAACAAGGAGAAGTGCTTCAGGGTCTGAAAGAAGGCAGTGTGTCTGGAGCTTCGTGCTTGAGGGGAAGAAATGAAGAGATGGGGCAGATCAAGCAGGAATTTCTAATGTAGGGATAAGGAGACTGGTTTTGTTTTGTTTTGTTTTCTGAGACAGGAAGTCTGTGGAGAGTTTTAACATGGAGTGACCTTTACACTGTGGTATGGAGAATGGATTGTAGGTCGATAGCAATAGTGAACGTTTACTAAGCACTTATATGGTAGGCACTGTTTTATAAGTTTAACATGTATTAGCTCATTTAATCCTCCTAACAGGTACTTGGTATAGGTACTGTTATTAGCCCCTGCTTGGCAAATTGTATACCAAGGTCACATACTTACCTAATGGCAGAACTGGAATTCTGTGCTACAGAACCTAATTCTAAAGCCTTACCTGCTACTCTGTGCTTACTATTCCTGGACAAGATTAGAAGCATGAAGACAGGTTAGGACATTATTGCCTTATTTACCCAGAGCAAATCATTCCTGATTTTTGAAGTTTCTTTACAGACTTTTTTTTTTTTTTAAGATTTTTAAAATTTATTTATTTGACAGAGAGACAGCCAGCGAGAGAGGGAACACAAGCAGGGGGAGTGGGAGAGGAAGAAGCAGGCTCCCAGCAGAGGAGCCTGATGCGGGCACGATCCCAGAACGCTGGGATCACGCCCTGAGCCGAAGGCAGATGCTTAACGACTGAGCCACCCAGGCGCCCCATCTTTACAGTCTTTTTAAACAAAATTGGAACCAAACAGTACATATTGTAGTCTGACTACTTCGTGTAAGGATGTATTCTTTTTCCCGATATCTTAATTTTTCCAGAATGTTGTTTTAATGACCTTAAACAGTTCAATCATGGCCATGTGACTTAACATACTTAATTCCTTACTGATGAGTGTAACAGGGTTTAGACAGAGCAAAAAGAAATCTCTCAACCCATTTTAAGAAAAAAATATACTAGAGGCCATTGGGTATAAAATCGTAGGAAGCAACTATACAGGAGATCAACAATTAAACAGAAGACTTGAACAATACTATATATATATATTAGACCTAACATATCTCTAGAATATACCATCCAACAACAGCCCCAGAATACACATTCTTCTCAGATGCATATGAAGCATTTTCTAGGATAGTACTACATGTTAGGCCATAAAACAATCTTCAATAAATTTGAAAGGATTAAAATCATAGACAGTATGTTCTCCAAACATACTGGAATGAAATTAGAAATCCGTAAGTAAGGGAAATTCGGGATTTTCACATCTTATGAAAATTAAAAAACATGCCTTTAGTAGTCAGTGGGTCAAAGAAAAAATCACAAGAGAACTTTGAAAATACATTAGGATGAATGAAAATGAAAACTCAATATACCAAAACTTATTGGATACAGCAAAAGCTGTAGGTGGAAATTTATAGCTATAAATATCTATATTTTATTTTATTTTTAAAGATTTTATTTATTTGTCAGAGGGCGCACAAGCAGGGGAAGTGGCACGCAGAGAGAGAAGCAGGCTCCCCACTAAGCAGGGAGCCTGATGCAGGGCTTGATGCCAGGATCCTTGAATCATGACCTGAGGCAAAAGCAGACTTTTAACCAACTGAGCTGCCCAAGCATCCCTAAATGCCTTTATTTTGAAAAGAAGAAAGATCTCAAGTCAATAATCTAACCTTCCACCATAATAAAAGAAGAGCAAACTAAAGCAAGCAAAGTAAGTAATAAAGCTTGGAGAGGAAATAAATGAAGTAGAGAATAGAAAAAACAATGGAGAAGAAGTCACAAACCCAAAAATTGGCTCTTTGAAATTACTAAAATCAGGAAAGGAAGAAAGGGACAAGTTACAGGTCTTACAGATATAGGGAGGATAATTAGGGAATATTACAAACAACTGCATGCCGACAAATTAGATAACCTAGATGAAATGGACTAATTTCTGTGAAGACACAAACTACTGAAACTGACTCAAGAATAAATAGAAAATCTGACTAAATGTTTAACAAAAGATTGAATTTATAATTTAAAAACTTTCCACAAAGAAAAGCTCAGGCAAAGATGGCTTTACTGGTGAATTCTACCAAACACTTAAAAAAGAATTAGCATGAACCATTCACAAACTCTTCCCCCAAAATAGGAGGGGACACTTTCTGATTCATTCCACAAAGAATTACCCTGATACCAAAACTAGAGAAAGACAAGAAAACCACAGACCAACATCCCATATGAATATAAATGCAAAAAACCTCAACAAAATAGCAAAATGAATTGACGAACATATAAAAAAAAATCATACACCATGAATGAGTGAGAACTACCACAGGAATGAAAAATTGGCTTACCATATGAAGATAAAAAAATGCAATACACCATATTAATAAAGGGAAAAAAAATCACATGATCATCTCAATAGATGCAGAAAAAGCATTTGACAAATCCAACACCCCTATTTAAAAAAAGCAACACACACGCAACAAAGTAGGAATAAAACCAAGGAAATGGGTTGTTAAATAATTAACCCTTTTAGTTTGGAGATACACTATTTCGTAATTAGATCTAGATCTTTGTGTAAAATCATTAGACTTTTTATTTTAAAAAATATTTTTGGGGCACCTGGGTGGCTCAGTCGGTTAAGCATCTGCCTTTGGCTCAGGTCATGATCTTGGGGTCCTGGGATTGAGCCCCATGTCCGGCTCCCTGCCCAGGAGGGAGTCTGCTTCTCCCTCTCCCTCTCCCCCCTGCTCGTGCTTTAATAAAATCTTTAAAAAAAAAAATTTTTTTTTAAAGAAAATATTTTTGCCATTAAGCTGTTTATTCTCCTTCCAGGTGCTTTTGCTGTTATCTGTATTAGAAAGTCTTGTTCTGTTTTGTTTTTATTGTACTATTTCGATTTAATGTTTAAGGGAACATTCCAAAGAAAACAGATATAAGTATAAACCTGATAAACTTTCAATTCAATCCAAGCCAGCTCTAAGGCCTAACAATTCGAAGTTCCATTAGACTGGCAATCAATTGTTGAAAAGTGATTGGTCAAACTTTACTTTGGTTACCCTGGGCCTCCATGAGGACATTCCCTGTCTTGTCCATTTATCATTTTGATTAGTCCATATTCTGGGGGTCAGTGATTGTTTGTTTGAGTGTAATGGCATTTCACCTCCCTGACAGCTTATAAAAAAAATTTTTTTTTTACTTTTTTATTTTTTGGCAATCCGCTGTATCCAGACGTGGTCTTTGTTGTATTTATTCTGCTTGGGGTTCACAGAACTTTTTAGATCTGTAAGTTATGTTTTTCAACAATTTGAGGCAAACTTTAGGCATCACTGCATCAAATGTTTCTCTCTTCCTCTCCTCTCCTTTCGGACTTCAAACCAGAGGTAAATTACATTGATACTGTCCCACAGACATCAAACCTTTGCTATTTCTTTTTTTCTTTCTCTCTGTGCTTGAGTTTGATAATTGTATCAGCTCGTCTTACAGCTGTCTTTCCTCTGAGGTGTCCAGTTCACTGTGAAGCCTATCCAGTGAAATTTATTTCAGATACTGTGTTTCATTTCAGATTTTTTTTTATTACCAGACTTTCCATTTGGTTTATAGTATCTATTTCTCCACCAAAAATCCTTATCTGTTCATTCATCTTTTTTTCCTATTAATTCTTTAACAAGTTTTAAAGCTGATTTAAAATAATTTTGTTAATTCCAACCTGTGAGTCATCTCTGCATTTGCTTCCACATATTTTCTATTGATTATGGATATAAATTTTCATTGTATGCTTAGTAATTTTTTTATTGTGTACTGGATTTTGTGGATGTGTTGTGAAAACTCTGGATTCTATTTTCTTCTAAAAAGTGTGTTTTCTTCTGGCCAGCTGTTAATTAAAATGGATAATCTCGATGCTGTGAAAATTTGATTCTAAGCTTTGTTACAGTGAGTTTATCCTTTTGCCCATAGTCCTAACTAAATAAAGGATGGCCCTTAGGTCTAGGATGTTGTCCTTCCTCCTTATTATGGTCCTTTTCGGGTTTCAGTGGAAAACTCAAAGTATTTACTAAACCCCTTTTAGTGGAATTTAAATTTCAAACTCTGTATTCCCCTGGCAGCTACTACCTCTCTACAGTTCGTTAGATATCAACTACTGCTTTCTGGTAGGTTCTTTTGAATATTACACTCTACAGGTACAATTTTGGAGTCCACCAAGGATTTGAAAGAAATTTGTAGGCATATCCTGGGGCTTATATCTCTGAAACTCTTAAGATTTCCCTCCTAATTTCCAGCTGTTCTACAAGCCCCAAATGACTGCTCAGCCCAGAAAGACTGTTACATTCTGCCTGAAGTCTATTTCTAAGCACATTGCACCAACTGGAAATTTCCCTTGGGGTAAAAGCTAGTTAATGTGGATCTCTTCTAGTACATGATTTTGTACACTTTCTGCATGTTTTTGGTTCTTCTCTAGAATCTAATCTTTGCTTTTTATAATTTGTTCAGTTTATAATTATTGGCAAGAGTTAGTCCAATAAAGCTACTCCTTCACTGCTAGACTGCAACCTCTGAAACCTCAAAAAGTTTCAAATAAAAAAATTAAAGGCAAATAAAATTTATCATTTATTTCCAATCCATTAGGATAAAAACCCACTTTATGCAGCTGAATCTTTTAATTCATTTTTTTTCTGAAGAAAAATACAAAAGACCAGATTAAAATTTGAGACAAGCATTTCAAGGAAAATCCTTTGACTCAAGAGTCCAAAACCAAACTCTAAATGGTTCATTCTACCAAAAGAATTAGTTTTTGTACAAAATATAAAGAATTTTCCCCTATAAATAAAGACTGCTGTATATTTACTTAAATTGTAATTCTAGTATCTGCTTTTCCTCTGCTTCTTCCTAAGCACAAAGCATAGTCAGAAATCTACTAACCTCAATGGGCAGACTGTCTTAGAATAAACTTTTACTGTTAAGATACCTGGGAAAGATAGTACTGACTTTCCTTGGCTCAAAGTCTGGTACATCAGTAAGTTTTAATATAGTTTACAAAACACTGCCATATTAACATGAGCACACTAACCTTTCATGTTTAAACATTACCACTTAAGAAGTTAATGACAGAGAGCTTGATGCAGAATCCAAAAGGTCACAGCCTAAATCTAATATTAATTCAGAGAGCCTCAGCAACTTCTATCATTATTGAAAAAGACCAGACCAGTCCCTTTCACCTCCTGTTGTATCATTGTCCTATTTTCACGGTCATTCTATGAGAAGAAAACGCCAGCTTAAACTAAAAATAAAATAAATTAAAATAAAAAGTAAGTAATAGAAAATAGTTCTCTAGCACTAAGCTCAACTTCAGACTTTGATCAGGGAAGTTAAATAACTTCTATACTGTATGGAAGATTATTCATACAGTAATATAATTCTGACTCAGTGTTAATGACAACATTAGCTTGATGTTTCTATCTTTTAACACCTGAAATCTTTGTTATCTAAAAACTATTCCAATAAAAAGTGAGCTACATTACTGCAGACAGAATCATGATAAATTTAAAGATTATATTTTAAAAGTTGAGCATGAAGCATAGACCTTTAATACGACTGACCAGTTATTCAAGTATCAACAGTGTTAATCCTTTTCTAAATGAAAATACAAAGTGAAATTTTATGAGCTTTATTGAAATTCATGTTTTAACTTTGGATATTCCCAATTCTTGTCATCATGTATACTGCATCCTCTTTCATTATCAATAATTTATAATTGATGCTTTAATGTTTGAGACCTTAAAAAGATACAACATATGACTGAAAATGGGCATCATTCTGGCTTAAAAAAATTTTTTTTTCAATTCATCTCAACCCTCAGTTCTGTTATCCAGGGAGTTCTAAGGTCATGATTAGAGGAGACATTTAAGTTACAGCTACAAATAGCACATTATCTCAAGAAACCATACATCTTCTATATGTAGGTAAATTTTTAACAGGAACAAGAGCAAAATTAAGAAGAATGTATGTCTTCATTATAAAATTCTTATCTAGATGGGGCAAGCTTTGAATTTTAATGTTTTCTCTCAAAACCACATTTTTCCTAAATGAAAAAAATCTTTGTTACTACTATAAAATTATTCTTTCCGCCCATGACATTTTACATAAAAGCACCAAAGAAAATTTCTGTAAACAAACTTTTAACCAGTAAACTAAGGGCAAATATCCATTTGCCTTTATTACAATATTTAAAAAGCCATGATATGAGTCTCTATTTCCTACAATGACAGTTTTATAATAAAATCCAAGCATACTTATACAAACGAGAAACAGAATCACTGTACAGTTTTGGGGAACAAAAGACAGATTAACAGACTAACTTTTTAGTTAACAAAGTGAGCACAAGAAACCTATAAAATGTATGCAATGTATAAAAATTCAGTAATTTTTTAAAGTTTCATTGAAGGGATTAATAATTATTAATAATAAAAGATGGTAGATCCACTGGCTTTTAATTATCCTGTAAACAGTAAGAAAGCAATAAGCAATAAATTAGAAATGTCTTAGCTCTCAGTTCTTCCCTTCTCTCACACAGGAACCACTTTTACAGCAGTTAAAATTGGCCTTCTTAAATATTAGAATAATTCTAGCAGAAAATAAACTCCATTAGGAATAAATTAACAGTCTACAATAGATTTCTGACAAATATATTAGGAAAAATTACTGCAGATCACATGAGGATTGATCTAGATGTTGTAATGACAGAGTGACTCAAACCTTCTAACCGTCTCTTTTTCTATTTTACTACATTTGCTTTGTTGCTGTCAACAAATTGCTTTCTAAATTGGTAACAAGGAAACAGAAAAATGAGAAGTGAAATGCAATGTTTAATGTGTAGATTTATGAAAAAGGAAAAACTTTCAAAATACTTTTTCCTATTACTGTTACATAGGAAAAAGTTTCATTTGGCACACTGGACTTGTAAAAGAAAAGAAAAAAAAAAAGAAACTTAGAGTGTTTGGCATTCTAATCATCTGTGGTAAAGACAACAGTAGGAAAGGAAAATAGAAAAAGTTACTACTTTAAGAAAAGACATCAGAAGACAAACAACCAAAGGCGCTTGTGTCTTCTACCATTCACTGTCTCTGAAATACTTTCATCTGCAACACAATATACAAATTATTATTTACATTATGATTATATTGGTAAAGAAGACCAGAATCAGTTTTTGTTGTGCTCTAACTTACAGTGCCCATCGGGATAACCATGAACAGGCCTTCAACAAAATACTCCATTTGCATTGTATATTTTATTTAAATTTTGTTTTGTGGTGCATCTGCTGGGGTGCACAAATAATTGTAAGACTCTGAAAAGTCCTGTAAACTTAGGCTCAATTTCTGTAGCTGATAACTATTCAATGAAGATGGTGTGTTTCTCTTTTTGAAAGCAAATGTTCTGCAGGCTTACAAAGGTCTTTCCTTAAACAGTGGTATCGCCAAAGTCCTTGTTCCAACGTATGTATGCTTCTAAGGTTTGAGGGCTCACGCTGCGTTTTATCTTTTTCAAGGATTCAGTGAAGTCAGATAATCGAATATTTCTCATCTAGATTTAAAAAAAAAACACATGACAATACAAATGATGAACACATATACAGCAGTTAACCCAAAGATGGATTACAGTAATGATGCTGTTGCTTATTATTGTTACAAATATATATACATGTATTCTTAGAAAATCATGCCAATCATCTTATTTTACATATCATTATATGTTAGGCAAATTTGCTATATAAGAAATCTTACCAAAATGCTATACTAATATACTTTTATTGTATGTGCTTAATTTCATAAGTATTAAAATTTTAAATCACAATATTTTCCCATTTTAAAAACAGAAAACACTCATTATAGAAGATTTGATAAAATACAGACAAGCAGAAAAAAGAATCACTATTCCATCACTCAAAATTCTCAAGTCTCACTCACCATAAGCATACTCTAGCTAAATTCATGCTGGATTTATTGGAAAGGAAGATAGTTTACAAGAAGCACATGAGACTTTTAAGGAAATAATGCTTTTTACAACATGTAGGATGCTTGTATCTGAAATTTTCTAATATTAATATTACTTATAATGCATTTTATATTAATCTGGTCTCATTTTCTGACCTTTTAAAAAGATTTTGGGAGACAGAGAGAGAGCACAAGCTGGGGGAGGTACAGAGGGAGAGGGAGAATCAGGCTCCCTGCTGAGCAGCGAGCTGCATGTGGGGCTCAATTCCAAGAGCCTGAGATCAATGACCAGAGCTGAAGGCAGATGCTTAACCGACTGAGCCAACCAGCTCCCCCTCACTTTCTGACCTTTTTAACTGGCTATAAGAAATGTAGAATAAAACAATGCTGAGTCCACATTTATATAATCACCTGAAGATTTTTAAAACTCAAAAGGAGGGGCACCTGGGTGGCACAGCGGTTAAGCCTCTGCCTTCGGCTCAGGGCGTGATCCCGGCGTTATGGGATCGAGCCCCACGTCAGGCTCCTCCGCTATGAGCCTGCTTCTTCCTCTCCCACTCCCCCTGCTTGTGTTCCCTCTCTCGCTGGCTGTCTGTATCTCTGTCGAATAAATAAATAAATAAATAAATAAATAAATAAATAAATAAAACTCAAAAGGAGCTTGGCACAAAATGAACAGTTTAAAAAACTGCCACTAATATATACATGTTCATTTTGCCCAAAAATAAGTTAAAGGAGAAATGAGACAAAACATCACCTGATATTCATATATATTCTTCTTTTTATTACTCTTATAAAACCCAATCTAACTATTTCACACCCTCTGATATCTTGATGAGCACAGATTGAGAAAACCACCCACACTTGTATCTTGTAGCCTAATCTTAGTCAAAAAGGAAAAGGATATATTGTTACCACATAATCAGCATATGAGCCTTACAAGTTTTTTTATTTAACTTGTAAAACACATACTGGCTCTTCCTAAAGCCCAAAGAGTAGAAGGATGATGAATGTAATGTATTACCTATGATATTCTTGAATAAATTTTATTATAGAAATTAAGGTCTTAAAAGTTTTGATGAAATTCCAATTGAACTGTATAGAATGGTATACATAAATATATGAATTTATATGATACTTTGAAGTTAGTAAGAGATGAATGTATACAACAGGAAAAAGCCAACTGGTAGCTCATTTGAGAAAGAGAAAAGTGGCAAAGATCTTATCAAAACAAACTAATGAAATAACAAAGTTAAGGTGGATACAAACTGCGTTCTTTCTTTTCTTTCTCTTTCTTTCTTTTCTTTCTTTCTTTCTTTCTTTCTTTCTTTCTTTCTTTCTTTCTTTCTT
>NW_024426774.1:25139852-25141768 GCF_017311325.1 Ursus maritimus | reverse complement strand
GCTTACAAAGGTCTTTCCTTAAACAGTGGTATCGCCAAAGTCCTTGTTCCAACGTATGTATGCTTCTAAGGTTTGAGGGCTCACGCTGCGTTTTATCTTTTTCAAGGATTCAGTGAAGTCAGATAATCGAATATTTCTCATCTAGATTTAAAAAAAAAACACATGACAATACAAATGATGAACACATATACAGCAGTTAACCCAAAGATGGATTACAGTAATGATGCTGTTGCTTATTATTGTTACAAATATATATACATGTATTCTTAGAAAATCATGCCAATCATCTTATTTTACATATCATTATATGTTAGGCAAATTTGCTATATAAGAAATCTTACCAAAATGCTATACTAATATACTTTTATTGTATGTGCTTAATTTCATAAGTATTAAAATTTTAAATCACAATATTTTCCCATTTTAAAAACAGAAAACACTCATTATAGAAGATTTGATAAAATACAGACAAGCAGAAAAAAGAATCACTATTCCATCACTCAAAATTCTCAAGTCTCACTCACCATAAGCATACTCTAGCTAAATTCATGCTGGATTTATTGGAAAGGAAGATAGTTTACAAGAAGCACATGAGACTTTTAAGGAAATAATGCTTTTTACAACATGTAGGATGCTTGTATCTGAAATTTTCTAATATTAATATTACTTATAATGCATTTTATATTAATCTGGTCTCATTTTCTGACCTTTTAAAAAGATTTTGGGAGACAGAGAGAGAGCACAAGCTGGGGGAGGTACAGAGGGAGAGGGAGAATCAGGCTCCCTGCTGAGCAGCGAGCTGCATGTGGGGCTCAATTCCAAGAGCCTGAGATCAATGACCAGAGCTGAAGGCAGATGCTTAACCGACTGAGCCAACCAGCTCCCCCTCACTTTCTGACCTTTTTAACTGGCTATAAGAAATGTAGAATAAAACAATGCTGAGTCCACATTTATATAATCACCTGAAGATTTTTAAAACTCAAAAGGAGGGGCACCTGGGTGGCACAGCGGTTAAGCCTCTGCCTTCGGCTCAGGGCGTGATCCCGGCGTTATGGGATCGAGCCCCACGTCAGGCTCCTCCGCTATGAGCCTGCTTCTTCCTCTCCCACTCCCCCTGCTTGTGTTCCCTCTCTCGCTGGCTGTCTGTATCTCTGTCGAATAAATAAATAAATAAATAAATAAATAAATAAATAAATAAAACTCAAAAGGAGCTTGGCACAAAATGAACAGTTTAAAAAACTGCCACTAATATATACATGTTCATTTTGCCCAAAAATAAGTTAAAGGAGAAATGAGACAAAACATCACCTGATATTCATATATATTCTTCTTTTTATTACTCTTATAAAACCCAATCTAACTATTTCACACCCTCTGATATCTTGATGAGCACAGATTGAGAAAACCACCCACACTTGTATCTTGTAGCCTAATCTTAGTCAAAAAGGAAAAGGATATATTGTTACCACATAATCAGCATATGAGCCTTACAAGTTTTTTTATTTAACTTGTAAAACACATACTGGCTCTTCCTAAAGCCCAAAGAGTAGAAGGATGATGAATGTAATGTATTACCTATGATATTCTTGAATAAATTTTATTATAGAAATTAAGGTCTTAAAAGTTTTGATGAAATTCCAATTGAACTGTATAGAATGGTATACATAAATATATGAATTTATATGATACTTTGAAGTTAGTAAGAGATGAATGTATACAACAGGAAAAAGCCAACTGGTAGCTCATTTGAGAAAGAGAAAAGTGGCAAAGATCTTATCAAAACAAACTAATGAAATAACAAAGTTAAGGTGGATACAAACTGCGTTCTTTCTTTTCTTTCTCTTTCTTTCTTTTCTTTCTTTCTTTCTTTCTTTCTTTCTTTCTTTCTTTCTTTCTTTCTTTCTTTCTTTCTTTCT
>NW_024426774.1:25121037-25139835 GCF_017311325.1 Ursus maritimus | reverse complement strand
TTTCTTTCTTTCTTTCTTTCTTTCTTTCTTTCTTTCTTTCTTTCTTTCTTAGATTTTATTTATTTATTTGACAGAGATAGAGACAGCCAGCGAGAGAGGGAACACAAGCAGGGGGGAGTGGGAGAGGAAGAAGCAGGCTCCCAGTGGAGGAGCCTGATGTGGGGCTTGATCCCAGAACACAGGATCACGCCCTGAGTCGAAGGCAGACACTTTAACGACTGAGCCACCCAGGCGCCCCTATTTTTTATTTATTTTTAAACAGGCTCCATGACCAACGTGGGGTTTGAAATCACGACCCCGAGATTAAGAGTCACAAGTTCTACTGACTGAGCCAGCCAGGCACCCCAAACTTTGTGCTTTAAAAACAAAGTACAGTATACTCTGAATTTATAGCAACAATTTTTAGCACTACCTTTTAAAAACATGGAATTCCAATACAATTATTTGAGTTTCTATTCTCATATAATATTCTTTATATTCCTTTATATTCTATAGAAGTCAAATTGGGTTTATCTCACCTAAACGTGTGTATATACCAGTGCCTGACAATACACTTAGTTATTAAAGTTGTACTGAATAATGACTAAAAAAGAATTCTAGTATACAATTTTAGAAACCAAACTACTTGTGTTCTCCTCTCCTCTTACAAATGCGACTGATAAAATAGATTTCCTTAATCTCTATAATAAAATGCCATTATTATTTATGTATTTTAAAATTTTCTATGGACACTTACATAGTATCCACTATTGCCAGACTGGTTTAAGCATTTTATAAATATTAATGCATAAGTCCAGGACTAACAGCTAAAAGTACTACCATTTATTAATACTAAAACCATTAGATTAAAAATAAATAAACTGGGTAAAAGTATACAGTAGAACCAAAACTTGTAACAATGTAACCTAATACATAATTAGTAGGATGGTCACAAATGGTACCAGTAATGTTATTTCTTGTAATTCATTCAATAGTTTTATTAAATTTTAATTTTAGTGTTCTTCTCTAAAATTCAGTCTAAAATAAGGTTCTAGCTATATGCAAAAGAATGAAACTTGACCACTCTCTCACACCATACACAAAGATAAACTCTAAATGGATGAAAGACCGTGATGTGAGACAGGAATCCACCAAAATCCTAGAGGAGAGCATAGGCAGCAACCTCTACGACATCAGCCAAAGCAACCTTTTTCATGACACATCTCCAAAGGCAAGAGAAACAAAAGATAAAATGAACTTGTGGGACCTCATCAAGATAAAAAGCTTCTACACAGCCAAGGAAACAGTCAAAAAAACTAAGAGGCAGACCACGGAATGGGAGAATATATTTGCAAATGATGCTACAGATAAAAGACTGGTATCCAAGATCTACAAAGAACTTCTCAAACTCAATACACGAGAAACAAATAAACAAATCATAAAATGGGCAGAAGATATGAACAGACACTTTTCCAATGAGGACATACAAATGGCTAACAGACACATGAAAAAATGTTCAAAATCATTAGCCATCAGGGAAATTCAAATCAAAACCACACTAAGATACCACCTTACGCCAGTTAGAATGGCAAAAATAGACAAGGCAAGAAACAATTGTTGGAGAGGATGTGGAGAAAGGGGGTCCCTCCTACATTGTTGGTGGGAATGCAAGTTGGTACAGCCACTCTGGAAAACAGTGTGGAGGTCCCTTCAAAAGTTAAAAATTGAGCTACCCTATGATCCAGCCATTGCACTACTGGGTATTTACCCCAAAGATACAGACGTAGTGGAGAAGGGCCATATGCACCCCATTGTTCATAGCAGCAATGTCCACAATAACTAAATCGTGGAAGGAGCCGAGATGCCCTTCAACAGATGACTGGATTAAGAAGTTGTGGTCCAGGGGCGCCTGGGTGGCACAGCGGTTAAGCGTCTGCCTTCGGCTCAGGGCGTGATCCTGGCGTTATGGGATCGAGTCCCACATCAGGCTCCTCCGCTATGAGCCTGCTTCTTCCTCTCCTACTCCCCCTGCTTGTGTTCCCTCTCTCGCTGGCTGTCTCTATCTCTGTCGAATAAATGAATAAAATCTTAAAAAAAAAAAAAAGTTGTGGTCCATATATACAATGGAATATTATTCAGCTATCAAAAAGAACGATTTCTCAACATTTGCTGCAAGATGGACGGCACTGGAGGAGATAATGCTAAGTGAAATAAGTCAAGCAGAGAAAGACAATTATCATATGGTTTAACTCATTTATGGAACATAAGAAGTAGGAAGATCGGTAGGAGAAGAAAAAGAAAGGGGGGGTAATCAGAAGGGGGAATGAAGCATGAGAGACTGTGGACTCTGAGAAACAAACTGAGGGCTTCGGAGGGGAGGGGGGGTGGGGGAATGGGATAGGCTGGTGATGGGTAGTAAGGAGGGCACGTATTGCATGGTGCACTGGGTGTTATACGCAACTAATGAATCATGGAACTTTACATCAAAAATCAGGGATGTACTGTATGGTGACTAACATAATATAATAAAAAAATATTTTAAAAAATAAATAAAATAAGGTTCTTATATATTTTAAAAATAGTGGATAAAATTATGTTTTAGGTGTGGGATTAAAATTCAAGTAGATATTATACTGAACTATTGAAATAAATGTACTCTATCAGAATGAATTAATGGTATTTTAAAAATATGTATATTTTTCAGGCTCCTGTCATTGCAGTAGGCTAATTTAACACCAGTACTAATAAAAAAGTAGTATAAGTTTCTAATTCCAAACATTATTCCCCATTAAAATGAACCAGGGTTCTTGGGGTGCCTTGCTGGCTCAGTTGGTAGAGTGTGCAACTCTTAAACTCAGGGTTGTGAGCTGGAGCCCCATGATGGGTGTAGAAATCACTTAAAAATAAAATCTTAAAAAAAATGAAGCAGGGTTCCTGTAGAGTTGCTGATTCCAGGTGTTGGGATTAATTGTCTTGTTCCCAGAATGCAAGAACGCTTCTCCAAGTTCTAAAGTAATGTTGAAAGGGCACACCTTACTGTAAAAAAACAGATTTCAGTGGCCAAATGTAACCCTTGAAACATTAAAAAAGTTGTAATTGATTTACAGATGTGTTGGGCATCTTCTGACATGTCTTGTAATGATTCCTACCCTTTGAATGTGGACTGGACGTTAAGAACGGAATACTCCAAAAGTGATGGGATGTCACTTTCAGGATTAAGTGATAAAGACTTTGACTTCCATCTTGCTGGTACTTTCTCTTCTTCCTGGCTTGCTTGCTTTGATGAAGTAAGTACTATGTTGGAGAGGCCGATGTGGAAAAAAACTGAAGGAGGCCTTCAGCCAATGGTTCAAGAAAACTGAGGCTCTCACCTCAATAACCCATGAGAAAGTGAATCTGGCAAAGAACCACGTGAGTGAGTGAGGAAGCAGATCTGCTGTAGTTGAGCCTTGTAATGACTACAGCCCCGACCAACATCTTGATTACAGCTCCATAAGAGACCTCAGCCAACACCCTGATTGCAGCCCTCTAAGAGAGGTCAAAGCAGAGGACTCAGCTAAGCTATGCCCATATTCCCAACTCCATGAAAACGTAAGATAATAAATGTGGTCATTTTAAGCTAAGTTTTTGAGCAATTTGTTATATGGCAATACATACCTATTGCAACAGAACTATCTTGTTTTGAAGTCATGAGTTACTAAAAAAAGAAAATAGACTCAAAATTTCTTTATTCTTCGAATAAAACAGGAACTATATTTAGGTTAACTTTGTCCAGTGAAGAAAAATGTTGCTCAGAGCTCCTGGGTTGCTCATTCAGTTAAGTGTCAGACTCAGTTTCAGCTCAGGTCATGATCTCATGGGTCATGAAATCAAGTCCCATGTCAGGCTCCCCAAGTCAGCTTGAAGATTCTGTCCCTCCACTCCTCCCCCCACTTGTGCGCTCTCTCTCCTTCTCTAATAAATAAATAAGTCTTTTACAAAAATGTTGCTCAAATTTGATTGTATGTATATTCTCAGGATGGGCAAAATATACACAAAGGTTAACAGAGCCACTATCAGTAGAAAACTGGTCTCTTTTCTCATGCAATAATGGACAGATTTGTAAGACTTTCTATGCCCTAAGCAGCCACCCACTTGCTTTCATAAAATCATAAGATATTAATCAAAGTGTATCAAACTATTTCATTTATAGGTACAAGTGGACTTCCCAATGGGCTTTCATAGGAAATGCTATGGCCTTAGAGCCTAGGACAGAGAGAATACTTGCAGATGAGGAGGTGAGTGGATTTTGCCTGTTAAGTCATTTGAGAATTTGTAGACTGCTTCTTACTGAAATTTATTTGCCAGTTGGTGGTTTTAGCTCATTACTGCCTTAATTACTCCCTTTATTCCACATGGTCTTTCCAAGGGACAAACTACAGAGCTCTAAATTGTCACAGAGTCGGCCTCTTTTTCAGTCTGAATTTAGGGGACCAAAGTATAGGCAGTATCCAGTTTACCTGTCCTGGGTCCAAGGCAGGGACTGGTGTGTGGAGAAGAAATAATTCATGCATGATGCTTACTTTTTAGGTAGAAAGGTACTATCAGGTTTATGCTTTAAGAAAATTTAAAAAATATATTTATGGGATATTGTTAAGAAATTAAACTTCTAAAAACCCAGAAGACACTCTGGGAACACAAACTGTATAGTAATAGTTATATTTTAAAAAAGAATTTTAAAAATGTGGAATTAAAATTATGAATCAGATAAAAGGGACTTGAAACTTATACTTTAAATGTGCATTTTTAGGGTAATAGCAGCTAAATGCCAAAGAAGCTATGTGGAATTCTCTATTCCCAAGCTTCATTCATATCAAACACACTCTAGGTAAACTAGAGATGGCAGGGTGGTTGCAATAAGTGTGAGGGTATTCTTAGTAATGCAGCTGATTAACTACCACACACAAAACACCTGAAAACAACTAAGTTTACTTAGAAGCTTGAAGAAAAAAGACTGTCAAAAGGTACTCAGATACATTCATTCTATATGTAGAGTTCACTGTCTCCTCAATAGCTGTTGAAACCTGGGCAGTAAAAAATATCTCTGACATATAAGTTATAAATATAAGACTGATTTTAAATGTTTGCTTACATAGTTATTACAATCATTCTGCATGTCCAGCTTTATATTCTGCAGGCAATCTTTTTCAAAAGCAATGCCTTAGCATCTCATAAGAGGGCCCCCCATATTAAGAAAATGTAATGAATTACATTACAATGGTATTGCTTTTACAAGTACAAAGACAAATGCTGAAAATCTTACAAAATAGAATATCAAGGGATTAACTTGTTACAAAGAGTAAAATTCTCAAGTTTTCTATAATTTTCTTCTCTTTAATATTTATATAATATGATTTGATAGAAAATGACAATGACTATGTACGATATTTTTGTCAATTACCATTGTCAAGAACACCATTAAGAGATTATAATTTGATATGCCCCTATATTTTGAAATGAAGCAAAGTTAACTTTTTCTAGCTTCTAATCACATCAGCTACAAAAATCCAGACAAAAGATATGTCTTACAATATAGAGAACCAGAGCAAAGAAAAGATAATTATAAAATAATATACCTCACTGGCAGACATATTCTTTACTTGTTCTGGTTTCAGTTCTGTAAAATATAAGACAGCCACTTAAAAAAAAAAAAGATTTCTAAGTTTAAATTGCTAAAGAGCAAAACTAAGTACAATGATCTAAAAGTACACGTTCAATATAAATTATTTCCATTAAAAGGAAGATACACATTAAGAGCAAAATTTATAAATGCTTAGAATAACAGTCCTTCTTAGGAGTAACTGGGAGTCAATTTCTTTGCATATTGCTCAAGAACAATAAATTTTACAAATTTGAGAGTGAACTTAAAAGAATGTAGCTTGTTCTTCACAAAGGTGGTATTTTTTTTTAAACCCAGTAACTTTTATCTGTTTCAGAATAATAGCCAAAATATTCTGAAAAAATACAAATGGTTTATATATTACATACTGGTGGAGTATACTATCTGAGTAAGATTTCATGCCTCTGGCAGCAAGAGTTTGACTAGAATGTTTGCCCAGAATTTCAAAATATATTCTCAAGGTTACACTTATTGTTCTCCAAAGCTGCAACAGTCAGTAATGTTTCCTTGCAGGAGATGTGTTCTAGAAGTTGCACGTTCTATGTTCTATTTTATCGTCACAGCCAGCAATCTGAGTGCACACCTGAGAGCATTACCCAGCCACTGCTCATGCTGGCTGTGGAAAAGCAGTTGAGAATATCTAATCTCAACTGATATCATAATGGTATTTCAGAATCAGCAAATAACCTTGAATCAAAACAAAGCAATTCCTCAAAAGATAACATATAATAATACAAATAAAAGCTTCTCTTAGACATTTTAATTTCAAGTGATATCAGAATATTGAAAAGAGCCAAAACAGGTAAGAACATTTCCCCTTTATTTTTCTTTTTTGCTTGCTTAAAAATGTTTTCTTTTCTTTTGTGTTTTCTGCTGGTTACCTCCTATCAAGAAGTGAAACATATGGCAGATGGTGATTTATCGTGCTGAGCACTGTTTAATGTACAGAGTTATCTAATCACTATGTTGTACACTTGAAATGAATATAACACTGTATGTTAACTATAATTCGACAATAAAAATTTTTTAATTAAAAAAAAAAGAAGAAGAACTGACACCTGTTGTTTATAATGGATCATGGTCTACTCACCCATAGCTGTCTTTGTATGGTCTGTGAGCTAAGAATGGTTTCACATTTTTGTTTGTGAAAACAGACAAAAATCAAAATAACGTGCAATGGATATGTGGCCTCACTACCCTAAAATATTTATCAGGTCTTTTACTGAAAAGTTTGCTGACTCTAAGTCTAGAAACTACTTTGTACCAAGTTTTCTAGCAGCTTAAATGCTTTCTTACTAAAACTAAAACAAAAACAAAACTTCTCAATAGGGACTTCTTAAACTTCTAAAGCGGTCTAACAAATATGTCTAAATGTTTCAAGCTCTACACATACCTCGGATAGGACCCAGTGCTGCATCTTTTGCCAAAGCTGTTAGATCACTTCCTGAATATCCATCAGTCATTCTAAGAATAGGAAGAAAGAGCAAATTATTTTCATCTTTGCAGATTTAAAATCTCCATGTGAAAAGAGGGTAAAATCTAGTTTTCCTCTGTCATCAAGCAGACAGCTATGCAATTTGATTTTCAGAAAACAGAAAGGCCCACTTGCTGAAAACAAAAACAGTCTATGGCAGGATCCTCCTTAGATAATACCTGAAATTTTCATCATGAGAATCATTCCTTTAGATTAAAGCATACTGTATCTCCAGGAGGCTCCATTAAATTGTACACACATCCCTTGGAAAGGTAAGACCTATAAGCCATTGCTGGCCAAGTGACACATAACCATAATTTTGCTCTGTAACTTAATGTTTCTTTATCTTGACAAAAAAACACTGCCAGTCAAGGTAGTTTTTTTTTTAATTTTTAATTTTTAAAATTTTTTCAAGTCACTCTATGCTTAACATGGGGCCCAAACACACGACCCTGAGATCAAAAGTCACATGCTCTACCCCGAGCCAGATAGGTCCCAAGGTACGTTTCTGTAAATGTAGGACAAACAGAGTGAAGGAAAGGTCTGGGGTAGAAGCTATTGGCAAAAACAGGCACACCTGAATGGGATGCCACAGTGGAGAGTCCTGGGCAGCCAAGACAGTGTGAAAGGGAACTAAAAACTAGGGGGCTAGGGGGAAGAAAATAAAACAGGAAAAGAAAGCATTTACTTAGCACGTACTATGTTATATAACTACAGAGATCAAACATTAGCTGAATTCTTTATTGGAATGACAAAGAAGAATCTCAGTGTTTCTAAGTGTTGAATTTATTCTTTTTTCATAGGTATCTGAGGACTGAGAGTTTTTACTAAAATTACTAGTTATTCACATACTTCTTGAGTATTTAAACTACCTTACGAAATTTTTAATGACTAAAATTCAACAAGTGCACCTATTATATTCAGTTTCTAATTAAGTACACCACTCATAAAAAAAGCTGAAGATGCAAAAGTTAAAAAAATTATGTGTAATACAAGAGAACAAGCTCATATGACAATATTTGTGTTGGTGTGGGCAGAGATATAAGACATTTTAAATTTTTAAAATTATTTTAATACTACTTAGAAGTGTTTTTTTTTTTTAAAGATTTTATTTATTTATTTGTCAGAGAGAGAGAGCGAGCACAAGCAGGGGGAGCGGCAGGCAGAGGAAGAAGTAGGCTCTCTGCTGAGCAATGAGCCCGATGTGGGACTCGATCCCAAAACAGTGGGATCGTGACCTGAGCCGAAGGCAGGCGATTGACTGAGCCACCCAGGCGTCTCTTTAAGTTTTAATAAATTTATAAAAAGAATGTAGTTCCATCATCAGATATGTAGGTCAGGTCTAATAGAGGATCTAGAAATTTAAATTTAGATATCATATATATAAGAATAAGAAATAAGAAAAAGGGTGAAACAAAGGATGAGATGAAGTTCTCTGAAAAATAAATTACTCAATTCATACTTGAGTTTACCTTAAACAAAAAAGAAAAAGAATTCTTAAGGAAAAAAAAAGATGAAAGAAAAAAGCTTTAAGATAGACCAAATCAAATTACTCACCTAGCTAGTTGTGCTAGTTCTTTTTGGGTCAGTGGGCTTCCTTGTTTACATAACAGATTTTTAAGTAAAAGTAGTCGTGTCTGAAAAGAAATATTAAAGAATTATCATTCCCAAGAATTAGCTTCATGAAATATCCAAAAATTAGGTTCAAATCCAGACCCTCATTTATGAACTGAATGATCACAAATCACTCTCTTAGAGCCTCGCTCATGTCTGTTAACTGGAGTTAAAACTACCATTTTTGGGGGTGCCTCAGTGGCTCAGTGGGTTAAACATCTGACTTTGGCTCAGGTCATGATCTCAGGGATGGAGACCATCAGGCTCTCTGCTCAGCAGCGAGTCTGTTTCTCTCTCTACATCTGCCCCTCCTCCTCACTCGTGCTCACTCTCTCTCAAATAAATAAAATCTTTAAAGAAAAATAAACTACCATTTTGGAGACTTAAAGATAATCCAAATAAAACACTAAAGAAGTAGCTGCTGCTACTATCAAGGATATTAAGGGTCTGAGCTAGACAACCACAATTTTAAATATTTTAAAACTTTTATTTTTTTCTAAAGATGCATTTATTTATTTTAGAGCAAGAGAGAGTGTGAGAGTGCAGTGGGGAGGGGCAGAGGGAGAGACAGAGAGAGTCTTAAGCAGACTCTGTGGCTGAGTGTGGGGTTCGATCTCACAACCTAAGTGGAAACCAAGAGTTGGATGCTTAACCCACTGAGCCACCCAGGTGCCTCAACAATCACAATTTTTTAAGAACACTTTTATAGAACATTAATCTCCCCATTGTAAGTATATAAATCAATGACTTTTAATAAATATACAGTTGTGCAACCACCACCATAATCCACTTTTAGAACATTTCTATCACCCCAAACAGTTCACTTATGCCTGTTTGCAGCTAATCCCCACTCCAACCCCTAGCCTTTGCAAACCACAATTTCCTTTGGTTTCTAGAAATATGCCTTTTCTGGATATATCGTAGAAGTGGAATCATATGATAGGTTCTTTTACATCTGGTGTCTTTCACTTAGTATGTTTTCGAGGTTTTTCCATATTACAGCACGTATAAATACCTCAATCCTTTCGTTGCTAAACAGTATTCCATTAAATGCACATGCCAAATTTGTTTATCCATTCTCTAATTGATGAACATCTTAGATTCCTTACAGTTCTTGGCTATTATTTATAAATATAAAAATTCTTGTACACCTCTTTGTGTAGACATATGTTTTCATCTGTCATGGGCAGATTCTAAGGAAAGGAATTATTGGGTCTTATGGTAAGTTTACATTTGTCTTTTTAAAAAATTGCCGAACTGTTTTCCAATGTGTCTGTACTAAAGACTGGAAGATCAATATTGTCAAGATGGTAAGTCTTGTTTCTGTTTAAAAAAAAAAAAAAAATTCAAACACAGATACATACCTCCTCATTTGGCAAAGACACATAAACCCGTTTGATGAAACGCCTAAAAGAAGGATTCAAACAATTTCAGAAACAGTTTTGAATGTAAAGGTAACTCAGTTCAAGTAGCAAATGACAAGAAAAAAGCTTTAAGTATAACATTTTAATGCATTTTAGTAGTTATCAGTGTGAAGTTATTTTGAGTTACTTGTTTGTTTGAAGATTTTAAGTAATCTCTACACCCAACATGGAGCTCGAACTCACGACCCCAAGATCAGGAGTCTCACCCTCTACTGACTGAGCCAGCCAGGCGCCCCTTGAGTTACTCTTTTAAAACTCTCTAGATAATGTTTAAAAAAATCTTTAATTCAATATAGTCAGAATTAAAGTAACCATTTACATACGTACGTGTGTGTGTGTGTGTATGTATATATATGTGTATATATTTTTTTTTTTAGAGAGAGAGAACGAGCATGAATGAGCATGAGCAGGGGAGGGGCAGAGGGACAGAGAGGGAGAGAGAGAGAATCCCAAGCAGGCTCGACACTGAGCGCAGAGCCCGACATGGGGCTTGAACTCATGACCCTGAGACCATGATCTGAGCTGAAATCAAGAGTCCAACACTCAACCTACTGAGCCACCCAGGGGCCCCTGTATATGCATGTTCTCAATAGCAATAATGTTTTAAAACAAACAAAATATCTAATATAAGCAAAATAAAGAAATCTCTGCTACCTTCTTGAATCTGAAAACAACTAAAACCAAGGACTACAGAAACAGAAAAGTTTCTGTTTCATCAACAAACTCAGGTAACACTTAGACAACTAAAGTGTATGAAGAAGAGCTGCCCAGGGCAGTGAAAATTAAACTGATGAATACACAGGACACACACAGGATCTGTTGCTGCAGATTCCAGACATGGCTATCAGAGCACAGAGCATTCCAAAGGAAATAGAGCATACTCTGAGGAGTAATAAAGCCAACCTCCCATATTTAAGCAACCATGTGAAGAATGGCTCTGTAAATCATGTGACGCCTAGTCAGGAGCAGGAGAATGGCAAGGAAGGTGATGCCAAAAAAAGAAATTCAAAGACACATCACCTTTGTTAGAAGACATCAGTCTGGGAAGATCACAAGCTGTCTTGTGCCGACTAATCTTTATCGGGTAGGGTTTGATTGTGACTCAGGGATACTACCTGTTAGTCCAGACTATTCATAGGACAATGCAAGATACTTGCTCAGTATGTTATTTTTCTAGCTCTTTTCCTATGTTACTCCAAAACTAGGCTTTCCAAGAAAACTCCCCGTTATTCAAGTAAAAATAGTAAGCAAAACAGGCAAAAGCACATGGCTAATTTCTTTAAAATGGCAAAGAAAAGGGAAAAGATTACACTAAATATAGAGAATATACACAAGAAGGTTTTGCCACAGAACAAATTAAATTTGTGATCAAATATCTTTCCATGAAATAAAATAATGTAATGAAAAAAAAGTCTCCTAATAAAACAAGAACTCAATGAGATGTAAGGACTCAAGGCAATGACTTACAAAAGTTCAAGGAAATAAGACAAAAGAAGATGAAAAAACGGGATTGCAGAGATCAGGAACGCAATGAAAATGAAGAAGAAAACCACCACAGACATAGAGGTTACAAAAGTAGTAGCACAAAGAAGATTAGATACAAACCCAGTAAGCAATAAACAACAAACAAGAAAACAAACAAAACAAACAAAACAAAAAAAGACCTAAGAGTTAAAAAGGATCAGAAAGGAAGTTAAAGATATGGAAGACAAAAAGATGCAACATAATGCATAAACTGTGTGTCAAAGAGAAAACCAGAAGAATTAGGAAAAAAAAAAAAAGATGGTATTCAAAATAACTTTCCTAAAACAGAAGAGGTTTCAAACTATCAATTTAAACAAACACCAAATCCCAGAAAAAATAAAGACAGATCAACATATTTTTCAAATAACTAGATTTCAATGGTTAAAAATTATATCCAGTAAAAAGAAAAAATATCAAGTTAATCCATAAATGTGAATAAAAGCAGGCTGGCTTCAGACTTTTACACTGCAGCATTTAATCCTAGAAACGATGGGGCAATGTAATCAATTCCTCAGGAAAATAAAGGGAGGCCCAAGAATTTTATGCTGAGCCAAACTGTCCTCCTAGTAGGAAGGGAATAAATTTGTTCAATCACACAAGAACAAAGAACACAGTTCCTATGAATCCTGCTTTTACTGGCTTCTCATGAAGCCCAGTAAAAGGGAGTAAGAATCAATTCTGGAGTTTTAAGATAATTTAATCCTAATCAGAATAAGCAAGTTGGCTGTAACTACAGAGTGTAAACTAGTTTTCGTGGGATCATGGTGGTTCTGTCTTCAAAATCTGTAGTAATTAATAAGAGGCCAAAGGATGGATACCAGGAGGAAAAAAAAAATTAGTCTGCAAAGTAAGAGTGAAGGAAAGAAGAGATATGTGAGATGAACACAGGAGTAAATACACCTGTAACTGATGTGTGTTTCCACATAATCTCCCTACCTGAGAACAGCCTCATCAAGCTCTTGTGGCCTGTTAGTTGCACCCATTACAAGCACTCTGTCATCTCCAGCAGATTGTACCTATAAGCCAAAAAAATTTTTCAGTACTTTTAGATAGAGTAATAACAAAAACATGATAAAGGTATCTGTATTTCTAAATTTGGGTCATTTAACAGGAAAATATATACACTAAAATACTATCACCTTAAAAATACCATAATCAGTACTTACACCATCAAATTCTATTAGAAATTCAGTTTTTAGACGTCTACTAGCATCATGTTCTCCTTCTCTTCTTTCACACAGAAGGCTATCAACTTCATCTAAAGGAAATACAAGGATAAGACTTTAATTAAAAGCCAAGCTATATGAGTCATCTGAGATTAATCTAGTTTACTACTTAAGTTATTAATATCCTGGGTCCTACTCAATTCATTAGTGTTTAACTTTGCACTTCTTTAAAACTTTTTCCTTCTGAGTAATCTTTCCTATCATACCTCTCAAATTTGGAAAGGGGAAATTCATAAATACTCAACTAACTTAGTTATAAAACATGTTCTTACCTATAAAAATTATAGAAGGCTGAAGTTCTCGAGCCACAGCAAAAAGAGCTCTCACCAACTTCTCTCCTTCTCCCACCTGAAATGAGGCATTATACATTATAATACACAGAAAATGCACCATTATTCCAGCTGCTTAAATTTCATGATTGAAAACCTAGAACCTAGGAATTCACTTTCCTTTCTTTGCAACAATCAAAGATTTGGTTTAGGGAATTGGTGGGGAGGAGGGCTACTGAATTGTCTCTTACAATAAAAAAATAGACTATTATTTAATACAGTCTGATAAGTACATTATTATTATTATTATTTATTTTTTGGGTGGGTGCTGAAACCTGGATCTGGCCTGGTAAATACTTTAAAAAATGAAATATATCTCTGTTCTGCTTGACCTTGCATTCCTAAGTCTTGAGAATGAAGTAGCTATTACGGGTATAACTAGTGGGAAAATGGAATATTAGGGGAAAGAAAGAGATACTGTACATATTTCTTAAGCCCTCAGTTGTAGGGTATATTCATAAAACCAGATACGCTGGAAAGTGCTCTCCTAAACTAAACTTACTTAAATTCATTCTCACCATTACCACTGTTGATAAGTATAAAAATATTTCTAGGTAGCCGAAGAGGTCTATGAATACCCCCTGAAATATTCCAGGGGCTGAGACACTACTAAAACCATTCTATGCACTAAAAACATCTAATGAAAGGGGCATGAGGTTTGGAGTAATCTACTGTAAAATCCTCCACCTTCTAGGTGGCATCTATTTTTTTAATTGAAAATTTCATTAAAGAAAAAAAAGAATAGCCTCAGATTTAGAATCATCAAAACAAATATTCACAGAGCTAGAAGGAAGTGCAGGAGATCACCTCTTACAACATCAACACTTCATAAATAAAGTGAGGCCTAAAAGTGGTATTTTCTTAAGGCCAGCTCTATACCCAAAAGTTAGGCTGGAATTCCTCTCCTCAAACTTCCAAGACAGTGTCTTCCAGTGTATAATGTTGGGTACACCTATTTTAATAAGAATTTTACTTATAAAACTTCACATAGAAAGTAAAATTTAACCAAGAAAAGAGGTATCATTTTACAGTTACTTTTAATTATTTACAAAAATGAGAACCCTGCCAATACTTGATCTTGGACTTCTAGTCTTCAAAACTGTAAGACAATAAATTTCTGTTGTGTAAGCCAGCCAGCTTATGGTTTTTCCCATACAGCCCCAGCAAACTAAAACAGCATTTGACAGCACAATTCTAACTTTAAAAGAGGTCAACTTTCTATTTTGAAGAATGATTGATTTTCGTCATATCTGAATACAGATATAAAACTCAAAAATATTCTTTGTGTAATGTTATTAGCATTTACACTTAGTAACATTTAGACAATAACATAAAACATGACAATATTAGAAAAAGAACACTCACATATTTTGAAGTTAAACTTGCAGCACTTATATTAAAGAAGGTTGCATTAGATTCGGCAGCTACTGCTTTAGCCTTAAAAATCACAAGGGCAAATATTACATTAGTTCAGTATCTTCCTTTAAAAAGATAATATTTGATCAATTTAAACACTAGCAAAGATTTTCCAAAAATATAAAGTATGACACAATTCCTGACATGTAGCAGGCAATCAGTGTGTTTCCTTCTCAGCAAAGAGGAAAAGGTCTAGGAAGAGCTTTGCTTCTTTCCATTCTCTTTATCTTTTTTAAGGGGTAATACATAAGGAGAGGTTAAAAAAGGGTGTTGCTTTCTTCTTAATTACGAAAAGGTAACTGTTTGGAGAGAGATAAACAGCTAAACTCTTCTCCTCTTTACTTTTCCCTTCTAGAAGAGCTATGCAGGAGAAAGAGTTATCCAGATCCCAGTAAAAACTTGGGCAAAAGGATACTGAAAAAAAATCTGTAATATGTCAATTATACTTCAATAAAAAAGAAGGAAGGAAAAAAGTATATTATGTGATTATTTAAATAAAGCTGTTAAGATAGTAAAAATAAAAACAAAACAAAAAACTAACAGGGTTAGAAAGATACCCAATATAGTAAGGTAAGCTCTTCTGGAGTAAAAATATTATTTAACTTGGGTAAATAATGAAAAATACACTGTTAAATTTAACCAGCCCAAAACATCCTACTGAAGATAACATATTTGGTTTTCCATTTATTTCATCATCGAAAATACGTTTAAAAACTTAAGAGAAGTGTATTATAGCAAAAAAAAAATCATAAAAATAATCAACTCAGGGACAGTGTAAAGTTTCTTTTTTTCATATTACTCTTTCTAACTACCTAAATAGAACATTCAAGGGGCACCTGGGTGGCTCAGTTGGTTAAGCATCTGTCTTGGGCTTGGGTCATGATCCCAGGGTCCTGGGATAGAGCCCCTCGTTGGGTTACCTGCTCAGTGGGGAGTCTGCTTCTCCCTCTCCTGCCTCTCCCCCTCACTTGTGCTTGCTCTCTCTCTCAAATAAATAAAATTTCAAAAAAAAAAAAATATAGAACTTTCAAATTTTAAAAGAATTCTTACCAGCATTGTTTTCCCATTTCCAGGTGGACCAAAGAGTAACAATCCTCTGGCAGGAGCTCTAAGCCCTGTGAACAACTAACAACATATAGTTTAGTTTACAACTATGATTTTGGAGACATTTTTTTCCAGACATTTTAAGTAGTGTCATCTAAAAAGCACCATTTTTCTGTAGCATCTTCCCAAACAGAACTCGTCAGAGCTCTAAAGAGAACACATAATCAATAAATTGGTATAATTATTAAAAACAGAAGAAAAAAAATTTAAAAATTCTCACTGAAAATGAAAGCAAATTGGTTAAACAAGACATACTGAACATAGGTATGCTTCTCTACTTCCTTTGGAAATCTCACCAAAATAATAGTAAATGAATAAAGAAAATATAAATCTTCAAAATAAAAAGAATAAGAAAGGAGACAATAGAAGACACAGTAAATTTTTGTAGAGGGAGAAATGACAAAGTGTGGTAAATTCTTGAGCAGATCTGAGGGAGCTAAAACCCAAGCACTGCTTATGAAGGGATACGCAGGATAAAAACAGCAAGCTGATGTGAACAAAAATCCTGCAAAAAGCTCAGGAGGTGGAGACATGATGTATCAGAGAAAGCAGCAGGAAGGCAGACGGCCAAAAACAGAGGAACTGGCTGTAAGTTTATATGAGGAATAACTGAACTCATGTGCCTGTCCCCTACACCAAGATCATTCAAGCAAGTAATCCTCTTCCACAAACAAAGGAAGAAGTTTTGTTCTTTAAAGATATTAAACCAGAGTCTCCAGACACAGAGACATGAGGCATGGCAGGGAATCAAGAGTGAAGCACGAGATTCATACCACTTTGCTTAATAGTAAAGGTGCACATATTTTTAAGTTGAACCATATGAAATGGCTGATATTCAACTTTTCTTTTTAATGATTTTTTATTATATTATGTTAGTCACAATACAGTACATCCCCGGTTTCCAATGTAAAGTTCGATGATTCATTAGTTGCGTATAACACCCAGTGCACCATGCAATACGTGCCCTCCTTACTACCCATCACCGGTCTATCCCATTCCCTCACCACCCTCCCCTCTGAGGCCCTCAGTTTGTTTCTCATAGTCCATAGTCTCTCATGTTTCATTCCCCCTTCTGATTACCCCCCCCTTTCTTTATCCCTTTCTTCCCCTACCGATCATCCTAGTTCTTATGTTCCATAGATGAGAGACATCATATGATAGTTGTCTTTCTCTGCTTGACTTATTTCACTTAGCATTATCTCCTCCAGTGCCGTCCATGTTGCAGCAAATGTTGAGAATTAGTTCATTCTGATAGCTGAGTAATATACCATTGTATTTGGACCACAACTTCTTAATCCAGTCATCTGTTGAAGGGCATCTTGGCTCCTTCCACGATTTAGTTATTGTGGACAGAGCTGCTATGAACACTGGGGTGCATATGGCCCTTCTCCACTACGTCTGTATCTTTGGGGTGAACACCCAGTAGTGCGAAGGCTGGATCATAGGGTAGCTCAATTTTTAACTTTTTAAGGGACTGCCAGACTGTTTTCCAGAGTGGCTGTACCAACTTGCATTCCCACCAACAATGTAGGAGGGACCCCCTTTCTCCACATCCTCTCCAACAATTGTTGTTTCTTGCCTTGTCAATTTTTGCCATTCTAACTGGCGTAATGTGGTATCTCAGTGTGATTTTGATTTGAATTTCCCTGATGGCTGATGATTTTGAACATTTTATCATGTGTCTGTTAGCCATTTGTATGTCTTCATTGGAAAAGTATCTGTTCATATCTTCTGCCCATTTTTTGATTTGTTTATTTGTTTCCCGTGTATTAAGTTTGAGAAGTTCTTTGTAGGTCTTGGATACCAATCCTTTATCTGTAGCATCATTTGCAAATATATTCTCCCATTCCGTGGTCTGCCTCTTAGTTTTTTGACTGTTTCCTTGGCTGTGCAGAAGCTTTTTATCTTGATGAGGTCCCACAAGTTCATTTTATCTTTTGTTTCTCTTGCCTTTGGAGATGTGTCATGAAAAAGGTTGCTTGGGCTGATGTCGTAGAGGTTGCAGACTATGTTCTCCTCTAGAATTTTGATGGATTCCTGTCTCACATCGAGGTTTTTCATCCATTTGGAGTTTATTTTTGTGTATGGTGTGAGAGAGTGGTCAAGTTTCATTCTTTTGCATGTAGCTGTCCAATTTATCCAGCACCATTTATTGAAGAGACTGTCTTTTTTATACCAGATGTTTTTTCCTGCTTTATCAAAGATTAGTTGCCCAAAGAGCCATTTCTGGGTTCTCTAATCTGTTCCGTTGGTCTATGTGTCTGTTTTTGTGCCAGTACCATGCTGTCTTTGTGATCACAGCTTTGTAGTACAGCTTGAAATCCGGCATTATGATGCCCCCAGCTTTGTTTTTCCTTTTCAACAGTTCCTTGGAGATTCGGGGCCTTTTATGTTTCCATACAAATTTAAGGACTATTTGTTCCAGTTCTTTGAAAAATGTCATTGGTATTTTGATCGGGATAGCATTGAAAGTGTAGATTGCTCTGGGTAGCATGGACATTTTAACTATGTTAATTCTTCCGATCCACGAGCATGGAATATTTTTCCATCTTTTTATGTCTTCCTCAATGTCTTTCAAGAGTGATTTATAGTTTCTAGAATATAGGTCCTTTACGTCTCTGGTTAAGTTAATTCCAAGGTAACATATGGTTTTTGGTGCTATTGTAAATGGGATGGGTTCCCTAATTTCTCTTTCTTCAGTCTCGTTATTCGTGTATAGAAATGCAACTGATTTCTGAGTACTGATTTTGTATCCTGCCACATTACTGAATTGCTCTATAACTTCTAATAGTTTGGGAGTGGATTCTTTTGGGTTTTCCATATAGAGTATCATGTCATCTGCAAAGAGAGACATTTTGACTTCTTCTCTGCTGATTTGGATACCTTTGATCCCTTTTTTGTCTGATTGCTGTTGCAAGGACTTCTAGTACTATGTTGAATAATAGTGGCGAGAGTGGGCATCCTTGTCGAGTTCCTGATCTTAAGGGAAAGGCTTCCAGCTTTTCCCCATTGAGAATAATATTTGCTGTAGGCTTTTCATAGATGGCTT
>NW_024426774.1:25119742-25121027 GCF_017311325.1 Ursus maritimus | reverse complement strand
GTGTATTAAGTTTGAGAAGTTCTTTGTAGGTCTTGGATACCAATCCTTTATCTGTAGCATCATTTGCAAATATATTCTCCCATTCCGTGGTCTGCCTCTTAGTTTTTTGACTGTTTCCTTGGCTGTGCAGAAGCTTTTTATCTTGATGAGGTCCCACAAGTTCATTTTATCTTTTGTTTCTCTTGCCTTTGGAGATGTGTCATGAAAAAGGTTGCTTGGGCTGATGTCGTAGAGGTTGCAGACTATGTTCTCCTCTAGAATTTTGATGGATTCCTGTCTCACATCGAGGTTTTTCATCCATTTGGAGTTTATTTTTGTGTATGGTGTGAGAGAGTGGTCAAGTTTCATTCTTTTGCATGTAGCTGTCCAATTTATCCAGCACCATTTATTGAAGAGACTGTCTTTTTTATACCAGATGTTTTTTCCTGCTTTATCAAAGATTAGTTGCCCAAAGAGCCATTTCTGGGTTCTCTAATCTGTTCCGTTGGTCTATGTGTCTGTTTTTGTGCCAGTACCATGCTGTCTTTGTGATCACAGCTTTGTAGTACAGCTTGAAATCCGGCATTATGATGCCCCCAGCTTTGTTTTTCCTTTTCAACAGTTCCTTGGAGATTCGGGGCCTTTTATGTTTCCATACAAATTTAAGGACTATTTGTTCCAGTTCTTTGAAAAATGTCATTGGTATTTTGATCGGGATAGCATTGAAAGTGTAGATTGCTCTGGGTAGCATGGACATTTTAACTATGTTAATTCTTCCGATCCACGAGCATGGAATATTTTTCCATCTTTTTATGTCTTCCTCAATGTCTTTCAAGAGTGATTTATAGTTTCTAGAATATAGGTCCTTTACGTCTCTGGTTAAGTTAATTCCAAGGTAACATATGGTTTTTGGTGCTATTGTAAATGGGATGGGTTCCCTAATTTCTCTTTCTTCAGTCTCGTTATTCGTGTATAGAAATGCAACTGATTTCTGAGTACTGATTTTGTATCCTGCCACATTACTGAATTGCTCTATAACTTCTAATAGTTTGGGAGTGGATTCTTTTGGGTTTTCCATATAGAGTATCATGTCATCTGCAAAGAGAGACATTTTGACTTCTTCTCTGCTGATTTGGATACCTTTGATCCCTTTTTTGTCTGATTGCTGTTGCAAGGACTTCTAGTACTATGTTGAATAATAGTGGCGAGAGTGGGCATCCTTGTCGAGTTCCTGATCTTAAGGGAAAGGCTTCCAGCTTTTCCCCATTGAGAATAATATTTGCTGTAGGCTTTTCATAGATGGCTT
>NW_024426774.1:25114955-25116595 GCF_017311325.1 Ursus maritimus | reverse complement strand
TTTATTTATTTATTTATTTATTTATTTATTTGAGACAGAGAGAGACAGACCGTCAGCAGGAAAGGGAATACAAGCAGGGGAGTGGGAGAGGAAGAAGCAGGCTCCCAGCGGAGGAGCCCGATGAGGGACTCCTTTCCAGAACGCCGGGATCACGCCCTAAACCGCCCTAAACCGAAGACAGGCACTTAATGACTGCACCACCCAGGCGCCCTAGGATGTGGGCTTCTTGATTTTTCAGCCTGCCTTCTGGGGGAGGGGCCTGCCGCGCTGATACTCAGGCAACCCTGTTTGGGTAGAGTCTCCGTGTCCCCTGCGAGGGGGGATGGGGATGGGCACTCCCTGAGCCGGTATTTCCAGGCTTTTGTTCTCTGGCGGCTTTCCCTGGCGGTCAGCTGTGCCTCTTCTGAGAGTCAGAGCAGCAGCGGCCAAATCTCAGCCTCTGTCTCAGAACAGAGGGATCACGGACCGTTCTCCACTGATGTTCTGGCCACTTTAACTCTGTTACTGTTGGTGCTGCTCAACCCTGCAGCGTCCCGGGATGTGCGCCTCACACCCGGTGTCCCAGCCCTCACTTCCAGGGCCGGTGAGTCTCTGTCCTTTGTGTTTCTAACGCCGCCAGCCGCCCTGCGCGCGCTCCTGGAGCTCCCGGTCTCAGTCTATTTCTAGTGAGCGCACCGGGATTCCAGAGTTCCGTGAGAAGTCTGGTGGCGCGCGCTCCCAGCTCAGGGTCTCAGTCGGCTGTCTCGCAGGTGCCGTCCGCAAGTCCGCCCTCTCTCCCGTGCAGGTGGCCCGCCAGCCGCCCCGCGCACTCCGGGAGCTCCCGGTCTCAGTCTGAATCCAGTGAGCACACTGGGATTCCGGAGTTCCGCGAGATGCCTCGTGGCATGCGCTCCCGGCTCACGGTCTCAGTCTGCTGTCTCGCAGGTGCCAGTCCGCCTGCTCCCCCATGCAGGTGGCTACCGCTTCCCGGCGCCCGGACACAGGAGCTCCCTCCGCCTTCCATTTATCTTCCGATATCTGTGCGCGGTTTCACGGCTCCCTGCTTTGTACCTCAATAATCAGCACTGGAGATGTTCATTTGTAGAGATCCAGATGTATCTTCCTGCATCTCAGGCTGATTCCGTGGATGTTCAGGCTGGTCTGGTACCTATCCAACTCGACTCAGGGGACTGGCTGAAAAAGGGGTCCCCTACTCCTCCGCCATCTTAACTCCTAGAGCCATATACACTCTTAACTCATTTGTATAAAAAGATTAACATTTTCAGTCATCTTTAAATGCATTTTTGAACAACTCTGTGGGTCAGTGGGAGTTTCTCACCTCCTCCTCTTTCTTGCCCATTCCCAACAGCTGGAGGGGTAATCACAGAAGGGACTGGAGAGGCGGCGGCGGGGACAAGGGCAGCAGCTGCTCCAGCAGCCTCTGGCCGAGGTGCGGTGTGATATTCAACTTTTTAAAAAATATATTTTTTTTTCAGATTTACAATAACTGAATGGAAAGTACAGAGTTTCCACATAACTCCTTACCTCCTCAATTTCCTCAATATTAACATCTTACCTTAGTGTGGTACATTTATTATAATCGATTAATCAATATTATTAACTGAAGTCCATAGTTTTCATTAGAGTTAACAATTTGTATC
>NW_024426774.1:24987699-25114945 GCF_017311325.1 Ursus maritimus | reverse complement strand
TCGACTGGGACCCAGGCCGTGCGCCCTTGTTTTATAGGGATCTTTGGGATGTGGGCTTCTTCTTTAAAGATTTTATTTATTTATTTATTTATTTATTTATTTGAGACAGAGAGAGACAGACCGTCAGCAGGAAAGGGAATACAAGCAGGGGAGTGGGAGAGGAAGAAGCAGGCTCCCAGCGGAGGAGCCCGATGAGGGACTCCTTTCCAGAACGCCGGGATCACGCCCTAAACCGCCCTAAACCGAAGACAGGCACTTAATGACTGCACCACCCAGGCGCCCTAGGATGTGGGCTTCTTGATTTTTCAGCCTGCCTTCTGGGGGAGGGGCCTGCCGCGCTGATACTCAGGCAACCCTGTTTGGGTAGAGTCTCCGTGTCCCCTGCGAGGGGGGATGGGGATGGGCACTCCCTGAGCCGGTATTTCCAGGCTTTTGTTCTCTGGCGGCTTTCCCTGGCGGTCAGCTGTGCCTCTTCTGAGAGTCAGAGCAGCAGCGGCCAAATCTCAGCCTCTGTCTCAGAACAGAGGGATCACGGACCGTTCTCCACTGATGTTCTGGCCACTTTAACTCTGTTACTGTTGGTGCTGCTCAACCCTGCAGCGTCCCGGGATGTGCGCCTCACACCCGGTGTCCCAGCCCTCACTTCCAGGGCCGGTGAGTCTCTGTCCTTTGTGTTTCTAACGCCGCCAGCCGCCCTGCGCGCGCTCCTGGAGCTCCCGGTCTCAGTCTATTTCTAGTGAGCGCACCGGGATTCCAGAGTTCCGTGAGAAGTCTGGTGGCGCGCGCTCCCAGCTCAGGGTCTCAGTCGGCTGTCTCGCAGGTGCCGTCCGCAAGTCCGCCCTCTCTCCCGTGCAGGTGGCCCGCCAGCCGCCCCGCGCACTCCGGGAGCTCCCGGTCTCAGTCTGAATCCAGTGAGCACACTGGGATTCCGGAGTTCCGCGAGATGCCTCGTGGCATGCGCTCCCGGCTCACGGTCTCAGTCTGCTGTCTCGCAGGTGCCAGTCCGCCTGCTCCCCCATGCAGGTGGCTACCGCTTCCCGGCGCCCGGACACAGGAGCTCCCTCCGCCTTCCATTTATCTTCCGATATCTGTGCGCGGTTTCACGGCTCCCTGCTTTGTACCTCAATAATCAGCACTGGAGATGTTCATTTGTAGAGATCCAGATGTATCTTCCTGCATCTCAGGCTGATTCCGTGGATGTTCAGGCTGGTCTGGTACCTATCCAACTCGACTCAGGGGACTGGCTGAAAAAGGGGTCCCCTACTCCTCCGCCATCTTAACTCCTAGAGCCATATACACTCTTAACTCATTTGTATAAAAAGATTAACATTTTCAGTCATCTTTAAATGCATTTTTGAACAACTCTGTGGGTCAGTGGGAGTTTCTCACCTCCTCCTCTTTCTTGCCCATTCCCAACAGCTGGAGGGGTAATCACAGAAGGGACTGGAGAGGCGGCGGCGGGGACAAGGGCAGCAGCTGCTCCAGCAGCCTCTGGCCGAGGTGCGGTGTGATATTCAACTTTTTAAAAAATATATTTTTTTTTCAGATTTACAATAACTGAATGGAAAGTACAGAGTTTCCACATAACTCCTTACCTCCTCAATTTCCTCAATATTAACATCTTACCTTAGTGTGGTACATTTATTATAATCGATTAATCAATATTATTAACTGAAGTCCATAGTTTTCATTAGAGTTAACAATTTGTATCATGTATCCATCATTACAGAATCATACAGAATAGTTTCACTGCCCTAAAGAATCCCCTGTGCTCCATCTATTCATCCCTCCTTCTTCCCCACGAGGGAACCACTGATCTTTTTAACTTTCTCCAGTTTTGCCATTCAAAAATGTCATACAGTTGGGATCATACAGTATTAGATGTTGCAGATTGGCTTCTTTAACAACACGCATTTAAGGTTCCTCTGCATATTTCTAAGGCTTGATAGCTCATTTCTTTTTTTTTTTTTTTTTTTTAAAGATTTTATTTATCTATTTGACAGAGATAGAGACAGCCAGCGAGAGAGGGAACACAAGCAGGGGGAGTGGGAGAGGAAGAAGCAGGCTCATAGCAGAGGAGCCTGATGTGGGGCTCGATCCCATAACGCCGGGATCACGCCCTGAGCCGAAGGCAGACGCTTAACCACTGTGCCACCCAGGCGCCCCTTGATAGCTCATTTCTTTTTAGTGCTGAATAGTATTTCATTATATAGATATACCAAGTTTATCCATTTATCTATTGAAGAGTATCTCAGTGGCACCCAAGTTTGGGAAATTACAAATAAAGTTGCTATAAACATCTGTGTGTAGGTTTTTTTTATATGGGGATACATTTGTTTACTCATTTTGGTAAATATTAAGGAACATAACTGCTGGGTAGCATGGTAAGAGTATGTTTAGTTTTTTAAGAAAGTGTCAAACTATCTTCTAAGGCAGCTGTAGCATTTTGCCTTTTCCTCAGTGATGAGTGAGAGTCCCCGCTGCTCCACATCCTTACCAGCATTTGGTGCTGAGCGTTTGGGATTTTAGCCATCTTAATAAGTATGTGGTAGAATCTTACTGTTGTTTAACTTGCAATTCCCTAATGATGAATGATGTTGAGCATCATTTTTTCAAATGCTTGTTTGTCATCTGTGTATCTTCTTTAGTAAGGTGTCTGTTCAGATCTTTGGCCCACATTTTAATTGGGTCATTTGTTTTCTTATTGTTCAGTTTTTAAAAGTTCTTTGTATATTTTTGGATACCAGTCCTTTATCAAATAATGTTTTACAAAGATTTTCTCCTTGTCTGTGGCTTGTCTTCTCATTCTCTTAACAATGTCTTTCACAGAAAAGTTTTTAATTTTCATGAAGTTCAACCTAACAATTTTTCCTTTCAAGGGTCATGTTTTTGGTGTTGTATCTAATAAGCCATCCTCACACCAAAGATCACCTAGATTTTCTCCTATGTTATCTTGCAGGAGTTTTATAGTTAGCCTTTACACTTAGGTCTGTGACCAATTTTGAATTATTTTTTGTGAAAGGTGTAAAGTACATGTCTAGAATTTTTTTGCACATGGATGTCTAGCTGTTACAGCACCGTTTGTGGAAAATATTATCTTTTCTCCATTAAATTGCTTTTGTGCCTTTGTCGAATGATAGTACTCATGTCTCTGTATTTCTGGGCTCTCTATTCTGTTCTATTGATCTATTTGTCTATTCTTTCGCAAAAGACACATTTTCTTGATTACTGTCACATTTTATGGTTTTTAAAATTTTCCAGCTTTACTGAGATATAACTGACATAACATTGTGTAATTTTAACATGTACAGTATGATTTGATACACATAAATTGCAAAAATATTCACCACAATAAGGTTAACACATCCTTCACCTCACATAATTACCATTTTGTTTTTCTTGTTGTTACGATGAGAACAAACAAACAAAACAGAAACATAATCATAAAAACAGAGCAAACTGGTGGTTGCCAGAGGGGAAGGGGTTAAGGGGGTGAGCAAAATAGGTGAAGGGAATTAAGAGGTATAAGCTTCCAGTTACAAAATAAATAAGTCATGGGGATGAAAAGTACAGCATGGGAACTACAGTCAATAATATTGCAATAACAGTGTATGGTGACAGATGGTAACTATACTTATAGTGAGCATAGCTTAATGTTGAGAATTGTCAAATCACTATGTTGTACACCTGAAACTCATATAACACTGTATTTCAACTATACTTTGATAAAAAAAAAAAAAAAGGTCTTCAAACTTAAGCTTAATAATTTTATCTTAACTTCCCTTTTCTCCAGTATGATTTCTGTCTCTTAATTTTAAATCCCTCTTACCTTGAGGTAAAAATTATTTTCTGTTAACCTACTTCCCCTCTAAATGTTAAAAATGGATTGGTTATTAGGAACCTTTATACTCATTCTCCTCTCTTATTATAAGCAGTCAACATCAATTGCAGGCGCCTGGGTGGCTCAGTTGGTTAAGCAACTGCCTTTGGCTCAGGTCGTGAGTCTAGAGTCCCGGGATCAAGACCCACATTGGGCTCCCTGCTCAGCAGGAGGTCTGCTTCTCCCTCGGACCCTCCCTCCTCTCATGCTCTCTCTCTCTCAAATAAATAAAGTAAAAACAAAACAAAACATCAATTGCTAATTTTTTTTCTTTTTAAAAACATCAAATTATATGAATTATTCATTCTAGCATAGCTCACACGTTTCTTTACTGCTAATATGGATTCAGTAATGAATGATGTTATAGGAAAATGATAATATAAAGTGCATACCTCAGGCCTCAGAGAAGGAAGAATAACAATTTCTTGCAAGGCTTGTTTTGCCAACTCTTGCCCAGCTATATCATCAAATTTAACAGCTGTTCCACTAAGAAATAGAATTTCAGTTAGCTCCACAACAAAATATGCTTCAGTTATTATAATATGAAGTCTAAACTCTATGAAATAAAATTATCTTTATGTTAACTGTGAAATTATAATTAAATCAGGAAACCAATGGTTTTCTACATTTGCAGTAACTGAAAACCATCATAAAAATTAAATATGTATATTAAACAAGGTATTATTTTATTCATGATATATTGTATAAATAAATGCAAAACTAAAACCTACTAATAAAACACTTTAGATGGCAAACTTACTTGTCCACAATTTCATTCATTATAAGGTTAGCAAGGTTGCTGTCCACATTCCTAAAATTCTTCAAGTCTTTCTTTTTACGAGCAGCAGTTGTAGGGGTAGAAGGTTTATTTGTTCTATTTGTTTTTGGTGTACTCTTAAAGGATACAAAATTATAATGTAAAAATACAACCTAACATTAACACTTTTCATAAGTGAGTTAACCTTAAAGTTCACAGAATTAAAAGTTTAAAAATAGGAAAAGGATACAAAAAACCAAAAACTGTATATTTACTCCAAGGTAAAATGGTATTCACTACAAAACTATACTTGGCATGAAACGGGTTTACAGAGGATTCCATCCAGAGAGATTTAGGTACCATAAAATAAAAAGGCCCTATGACAATTCAGTCATATAATGTTGACTGTTAGAATTATAACAAAACTATGTTTAATGTTATAAAACATTTACATAAATTTAAACAAAAGAATAACAAATTTAAAATTACAAGCATTATATAAAATAGACTACACAAGCAACTTACTACAAAATACCTAATCAGGTCTAAAGGAAGTTAAAATGAGATTTGCTTTTTAATAGCAAGTTATCCTTGTAGATTAAAAAAAAAAGAAAACTACATTCAACTTTGTAGAAACCTATCGATTCTCCAAGATATTATAAAGTACTTGTAATAATCTTCAGCAAGCATATCATGTTCGAAATCTTCTATTTGAAAAAGCACAGCAATTAAAGTTACCGTCTTCAAATACCTTATGAGTTCCAGGTGCGGGAGCAGGTCCCTGTCTCACTCCAGAAACCATGGATAACCCACTACAACTAGGTGCTCTGTGGTGGCCTGACAGACCTGTGGATCCAGTCTTCATAACTGTTTTTGAACGAGGCAGTGAATTACTAGTGTGTGTTAAGGGATCTTTTCTTTTTGGAACAGCTCCACTTTCTATCAAGGAAAAAGTAAAATCATCATGGTTAGAAAACTGTGGCTAAACATTATAAAATAAAGACGGATACAAATTTGTAAAACTAAGCTAATACTTTTTTTTTTTACATTAGCTGTATTTCAAAGTAAGATTTCATTTAGAATATCAAGTAGGATGTTCACTGGGATTATCACTTGGTGGACAAGATTATGGTTATTTAGTTTTACCTTTTCATGATGTATATTCTAATTTTCTTATAAGGAATATGTATTTGTAATAAGAAGAAACACGTTCATTTGCGGGGACAGGAGGAGAATATAAAAAGATTCCCAAATGAAGTTGACAAATATTCAAGCAACAAAATGCAGTAAAGGCATTAGCTTTATCTTGTTACAGAGCTGGGGCAGGGGAAAGCACTGCATTACCTTGGTTTCAAACTTTTAAGACTGTAAAATAGTATGAAATTCCACAGTCTGTGTCCACCAAAACAGTTTGTAGAAATCATCAATTTTTAATTTAAAGGGTATAAAGATGTGGGTTTTAATATGCCAAGTATTCTATGTGCTATATATATGTAAATAAACACATATGAAACATCACAAACAAGCCTAAAAGGTTACCTGACCTACCTATACTGCACTTCTACATAAATTATAGGCTTTCAAATGTTCAAATCTCACTGCTTCCAATATTTTTATATTCCATAACAAACATCAGTTTACTAATAACAATGTTTACAGTAAAAACAAATGTTAAATCGGTAAGCAAATAAGAATAGCCTACAGAAAAGACAATAACCTTATCTGTGTTTGTCATCAAGTTCCTTAAGGTGTTTTAAGGAAACTCAAAGGAAGAGAACTTCAGAGTAGAGCAAGGTGATCAAGAATTTTTTCCCATAAACAAATTAAAAGTTCCGAACCACATGTTCAAGGAACTAATGGATAGCAACCCTAAAGGAAAAAGCAGGAAAGCAATCTAGAAAAGGGAATAACAATAAGCAAAAGCAAAGACATGAAAAAGAGCAAAATCTGTCTAGGCTGAAGATAAAGATCATTCATTTCAGAGGAAAAAAGGGAAAGTGGAAAAGAATTTCTTCAGACAGTAAACATACAGTCCTGAGTCTATAAGTGAATAGGAATTTCCAGGTGGAACTATGAGAACGATAGGAGACTTTGCATTAAAAATAATAAAAGTCAGCAGGCAATGGAGTATGTTCAAAATGCTGTAGGAAGAAAAAGAGGGTTAACCTTTATCAATGTTATATCCTGGTAACCTGTCACATAAGAATGAGGGTATTCTGGACATTACAAAGACTAAGAAAGTTTACTATCTACAAACTTGCATTGAAAGAATTACTAAAGAAGGTCTTTTGGTTAAAAAGCAAACAGAAAGAAATAAGGAATCTGTGGGAAGGAAAATCTCAAAAAAGAAAGCATAATAAGAATATACTATTTGGTTTTGGGTAAATAATACTAAGTCATAATGTTAAATTTGATTTTTCAATATAACTAAAAATAGTGATATTTATGTATCAGGAGATGAAGGGTAATTTGGCATAGGAATTAAACCTTTCACCTGAATAAGAAGTCAATACATATCTAAAACTGTTCAATCAGTAATAGCAATTTAAGTATAATATCTGGAAATATAGTAGGAAACAAAAGAAAAAATAGCAAGAGTTAGACAATGTATGAGGAGACAGCCTAGGGGTGAAAGCTGAAAGAGAGAAGAGATGGGAAGAGGAATACTGTTTTTCTTTACAAGCCTTTCAGTATTTATTTCTTCATCAACCCTTTAAGGTACGATCTATGAATAATAAATTGCATCCATTTAAAATGTACAATTTGATGAGTTTATAAAGATATATTTAAAGATGAAATAGCCACTAAAATCAAGATATGAAATATTTCCATCATAGCCAAAAGTTTTCTTGTATTCATTTGCACTCCGTCCCTTATTGCCCCTGGCCCTAGGCAATCACTAATCTGCTTTCTGACAAGGTAGGAGTCACCTGATTTAGTAATTTCTATTGACCTAGGTTCAAGATCACTGAAGCTTCCATTTGACATCTCCAATCTGCTGCTGAGGTTATCTAGTAAATTTTCTTATTTCACCAATTGTACTTTTCAACTTTAGAACTTCCCATTCTTTTTATTGTGTAGTTTATGTTATGTGCTAAGATTGCAGGTTTGTTAACTGATGCCCTATTTTCTTTTAATTCTTTTAACATATTTATAATAGCTGTTTTGAAGTCTTTGCTACATCAACATCTGGGCCCAGTCAAGAGTCAGCTTCTAGTGACTAATTCTGTTCTTGAATAATGGTCACACTTTCTCATTTCTTTGCATGTCCAGTAATTTGGAGTTGAAAACTGGACATTGTAGATGACACACTGAAGTAGTAAGTGGCCTTTGGCGTAACTATTTCCTAAGAGAGATGATGTAACTCATCCAAGTGAAATATCACAGAATATTCCAGATGTGGGTGACACTAGTAAAACAGGCCTGGAGTAAGCCAGCTCACTGACTAGGGCTCAGTGGGTATCAATTACCAGTACTGCAAAAATTAGCTGTGCAGTCAGTATGTTCCCCGCAACAAGAAAACAGAATAGGACAGATAACAGGGATTTAAAATAAGATAGGTTGGTTTTTTTTAACATAGGTCCCAGGAGGAGAACGTTCTGCATGTCAAAACAAAACCACGGGATCTCATATGTGGAATGACGTGGAAGAGAAGCAAGATAACAAAGGAAAGGCATACTAGCTCTTCACGGCTAGGAAATTTTTGCTATTTACCTTGATAGGATTATTAGGATCTCAAATTTATATCTTGGAAACTTAATTATTTACATGTGGTGTATTATTACAAGTTTCTTATGGAAATGTCAGCTCTTCACATCTGTGCTAAGAGAAACAGGCAAAATATTTATTTCTATACTAGAGATGGTGTTTTAATCACGTACAGGAAGGAATAGGAAAAGGAATATAATCAATGACATGGGGCTCTGTACTGGCAGACGAAACCAAAGTAAGAACTTCTTAAGAGGTAAAGCCAGAAGGGAAAGACTTGATGACCTATTGTCTCCAGTCCATAGAAATCCACTTACCATAATTCTTTTCTATTGAAGTCTTGAAAGTTTTGTATTACATATGAATAAAGAAGGCAGTTGTCTTATAGTCTAAACTAAGGATTTTCTGTTACAAATTGAACAAAGAAATATTTACTTTAATAAAATTTAAGCCCTGAACATGAAACTAAGGCTGAAAAAATCATCAATAAAACTAGCCAGGACGTCAGAGAACTTAACAAATGAAGATTCCTCTCCCTGCCAAACAAAACAAAAAACCACGTTATCTTCTATAAGAATTGATGCCCAAAAGTTCATGGAAAACAAATTTAACCCACAGTAAATTAACAGTATTCTAATGTGCACTCGCTTCAGCAGCACATATGCTAAAATAGTTTTCTAATGTTTCTCCTCACTAGCTAAACTCAGCTTCAAATTTTTCCTAACAGGTACTATGATAAAACAATCATGTGTAGTATATATGAAAACTGCTGTGCAATTAAAATTGATATATAACAGAGAAATTAAAATTTCTGTCTTGGGGCACCTGGGTGGCTCAGTTGGTTAAGTGCCTGCCTTTGGCTCAGGTCATGTTCTCAGGGTCCTGGGATCAAGCCCCACATGGGGCTCCCTGCTGAGCAGGGAGCCTGCTTTTCCCTCTGCATCTACCTGCTGCTCCCCCTGCTTGTTTTCTCCCTCTCTCTCTTTTTTTTTTTTTTTTAAGATTTTATTTATTTGACAGAGAGAGAGAGAGAACCAGCGAGAGAAGGAACACAAGCATGGGGAGTGGGAGAGGAAGATGCAGGCTCCCAAAGGAGGAGCCCAATGCGGGGCTCGATCCCATAACGCCAGGATCACGCCCTAAGCCGAAGGCAGACGCTTAACAACTGAGCCACCCCGGCGCCCAAAATAAATAGTCTTTAAAAAAAAAATTCTGCCTTAAAAAACACTACTTCATAAAAACTTGGTACAGGTATGCATGAAAAAAAACCACAAATGCTGAAAATACAATAGAAACAAAAGAATATTTTAATAATTTAGAAAAATGAACCTTTATATTTTATAATCCCAAAAATGGGAGGTTGCAAAATAAGCAAATAAAGCATGCTGAGAATGGTTATATCTGTTACATATTTATACACCATAAATGATAGGGACACTGTATTTTCCACACAGCCCTGTGAAAACAAAAGCCAACCAAATCTACCGTTACAGAATCAAATCAATATTATCAGGTTACGCAGGACTCTACTCTGCATGCAAGCTTTATTATTTTACATGTTAGTTAACCTAAACCCACCTGACTGGAGATGTCCGTTGCGGCATGTCAAGTTAGTACTGTCATTATTATAGACATCCGTTTGTGACTTGGAAAATTGCAAAACTGGTTGCAGCTTCTCTATGCAACAGAGGGGGGTAGAAAAGAACAAAATAAACAAAAAGAAAAAATACATAATGAAAAAATAAGATGTCCATGTGAAAATAAAAAATAATTCAAGGTGTTAGAAGATGAAGGGTTTGGTATTTATATAAAATTTTCTTAAAAATACAGTTAGTAAAAACTCAGATGTTAAAATAGCAACAGAAATTCACAACTGATTGGCTATGTTCAAAATATGCTTTATTCAGGTTTGGTAACTTGAGGCAGTTTCATATCACTATTGTCACCAGCAAATATATTCTGAGTATCTCACATATCCACATCATTATGTAGAGAGAATGGCATGGAGACAAAAAAAAAGAATATGGTTTTTATCATCCAGATCTTATTAAATATGGTTGGTCACTTACAACACAAATATATTTTTCAAAAAAGACTGTATAGCACAAAAGAAAGAAAGTTGAAAAGGCTTTACAGAAAAAGTGGCTGTGAGTTGGCTAGGTTTTGAAAAGATAAAAAGAAAGGACATTCCAGGAAAGAAAAACAGCACTTAAAAAATGACACAGAGGGAAACTATAAGGAATGTCTAAGAAATGCCATATTTAGCTACATGTTAATATGTCAGGCAAAAAATAAAAGCAACAGAGAAAATGGGAATTCGTATGCTACAGAACAGTACCATTTGTTTAAATACACACATTTGCACGCTTGTATACATGAAGGTTATCCCTAAAAAGGACCCAGAGAAACGTAATAGCAGCTGCCTCTGGGGAGGGGAAATGAGTGGCTGGGACACAGTATGGGACGGATACTCTTCATAATACTGTAGCATGTCCTTTTATTACCTATTTCTATAATTAATCAGAGATTTAAGAGGATTACTTCAACTCTACCCTCACTTTAAATAACAAATCCTCTCTCAAGATCCAGGTCTGTATGTCCAGCACCTGAAGCCCAAGAGCACAGCAGTTTGAGCTGTCTTGCCCCTCTACATTACTGCTGCACTCTCTTTCCCCGTTCAAGTCACCCATACTGCTACTTGACAAATACCCTGCTCCACCACTTACTAGTATGAACTTACTTGAGCCTCAGTCTTCCGAGGGGCTCAATAATTAAATAAAATAATAATATAGAGTACCTGTTCTGTGCCCCTATTCAAAATAGGGGCCCAATGTTTATCACATTTATTTTGTTGCAGTACTCCAAGCTGTCATACTGATTCTTTTCTTTGGTTCTGGGAAGTCGATGAACACGTGCAAAAACGTAGCACATATATACGAACTCTCCTGAACTTTCATTTCTAAGGTCAGACAAGCAGGCGCCATGCTCGGTTTATGGTACAACCGCACATGCCTTTGGGACAGGTTAAATAGCAGCTACCCTTTCTGCACAAAGCACAAAGTACTGAACAGCTTTTGTATCCTAGAACTGGCTGATACAATATACCTTGGAGCTTTTTGTTGTTGTTGTTAGTTAACAGATAGGTCATCTGATTTTTCTCAATGATAATACTCTTCACCATACTGAGAAAGAAACCATTTATATCGGTAATAGACATAAGTCGGAAAAAAACCCTGATTTGTAAATGTCTTCTTTATCAATTAACATTCTCTTCAATGAAGTGTAAGAAAAAGATCACAAACATTCATTACATAGTAAAAGTAAACAAACTAAATCCTTCGTTTTGATAACTAATAACTAGGAATACAAAGCCACAGAAGTTGTTTTGGTGTGTAAGGTTTACATTTATATGTGTGGAAACACCCATATAACACAATAGTAGTTATACTGCTAATATGAACCTGCTCCAACTTATTTTTGTTAAAGAAAGTAAACTTAGTTTAATGCTTCCTTTTGCAATCACTAAAGGTTGTGCAGATTCATTAATGATTTAAAATAAAACTACCACCTTGCTTCTTGATCCCCCCACATGTAATCCCCACACAACCATCTGAGTCATCTACTTAAAAGGAAAATCTTGACCACATAACTCTTCCGTTTAAAACCCTTTAGCAGCTTCCCATTGCCCAGAGATCAATGTTCAAGCCTCTTTATATACCATCAAGGCCCTCCATGATCGGCCTACATGTCTTATACATACCGAGCAATCCCAAATTCGGTTCTGCACTAGCACCCTTCCCTACCTGCCATCCTATTTCTTACCCTGAGTCTTTGTTCATGCTGTAACTTCTTCCTGAAGGATCTTTTCTCCCAAACATTCTTTAAAGTTTTATCTTTTTAAATCTCCCTTCTAGGTTGTACTTCTTCCAGGAATATTTCTCAGACACCTATTTTAACATCCTACAAAATATTTTTTTTTAAAGATTTTATTTATTTATTTGACAGAGAGAGAGACAGGCAGCTAGAGAGGGAACACAGGCAGGGGGAGTAGGAGAGGAAGAAGCAGGCTCATAGCAGAGGAGCCTGATGTGGGGCTCGATCCCCTAACACTGGCATCATGCCCTGAGCCGAAGGCAGATGCTTAACGACTGCACCACCCAGGCACCCCCATCCTACAAAATATTTGCATATCTCCATCCTGCACGGATGAAGATTTATCTGTTCATGTGTCTGCCTCCCCCAATATATCATGAGCGCCTTAAGAGAGGAACATTATATCCAATCTATCGGTAAATCTGTTTGGTCAACCTTCACGTCTAGTCATAGTCCAACCACTTGTTACAATTTCCCTTCATATCACCCTGGTCCAAGCCTCTCATCATTTTCCTCCTAGCAACAGTGGTCCTACTTGCTCTCTCTGGCTCTACTCTTGGAATATATCAGCAGTGATCTTTTTAAAATTTAAGTCAGGGGTGCCTCGGTGGCTCAGTCAGTTTTGTGGCCAATTCTTGATTTCGGCTCAGGTTATGATTTTGGGGGCCATGGGACTGAGCCCCATGGAGGGCTCTGTTATCAGTAGGGAGTCTGCTTCTCTCCATTTCCTTCTGCCCCTCCCCTTGCTTGTGCTCTCTAAAATAAATAAATCTGTAAAAAAATAAAAATTTAAGTCAGACTATGTCATTCCTTTCCCCAAAATCCTTATAACTGCTCCCCATTTCACAGATGGTAAAAGCTCAAATCTTCATGGTGGCTGATAAGGCCCTGTGTGTTGTAATGAACCCTCCCTGTCCCATTAGTTCTCTGACCTCATCTCTACCATACTCTCTATGCTGGGGCACACCGGCCTCTTCACTTCTTCTCAAACACACCAGTTATGTTTTCTTAAGGGTTTACATCGGCTCTTACTTCTCTCTGGACCATTCTTCTCCCAGATACCTGCATGGCTAACTCATGTCATCTTTTCAAAGATGCATATCTGACCACCCTGCTGGGTGGCTCAGTTGGTTAAGCATCTGCCTTCGGCTCGGGTCATGATCCTAGGATTGAGCCCCGTATCCAGCTCCTTGCTCGGTGGGGAGCCTGCTTCTCCCTCTCCTCCCCACTTGTGCTCTCTCTCTCTCTGTCAAATAAATAAAATCTTAAAAAAACAAAAATAAAAACAAAAAAAGTAAGAGCCCAAACCACCTCCCATCCACCCCTAATCCCCACTACCACATTTTACTTTTTCTTTTCTTTTTTTTTTTTTTAAGATTTTATTTATTTATTCGACAGAGACAGAGACAGCCAGCAAGAGAGGGAACACAAGCAGGGGGAGTGGGAGAGGAAGAAGCAGGCTCATAGCAGAGGAGCCTGATGTGGGGCTCGAACCCAGAACGCTGGGATCACGCCCTGAGCCGAAGGCAGACGCTTAACCGCTGCGCTACCCAGGCACCCCTACTTTTTCTTTTCTTCATGTTTATCACCTTCTAACATACTGTATAACTTATTTATTTTTTGTTTATTCCCTACTGTCAGTCTTCCCCCTGCTGGAATAAAAACTATGAAGGAGGGATCCTTGTCTATATCCTAAGTGCCTAGAACATGATAATCACCCAATACATTATTTGCTGAATTACTAAATAAATTTAGTTAATATCCTTGGCACCATACCTGGTCCAGAGTAAGGACTTAATAAATGGATGTTGGATGAAGCTATTTTTTTTATAAAACGGTAACCTCCAGGTATGCCAAAATTATCTTTTTATCTATAACAGGTCTTACAGTTAAGCTTTGCTCAAAGGCTTACGATTACTAACTTGAAGATATATAACATATAGGAACTCTTTCCATTTTATCAGTCTGCATCCTCTCAAACCAGTCTGTACAGGGAACACACAATATGATTCTCCATACAAATTAGATAACTATTGGGCATGCCATCTCTGAAAAACTCCATTTCTTAACCAACGCACAATACACAAATATGTTCTACTATGTACTTGTACACAGCTCTTTTTTTTACTGTCTTTGGTATATATACTTTTAGACTTTCTGAGTTCTCAGAAGATGGAATATGCTGATGCCTTCTTTTTTTTATAATTTTTATTTTGTTATATTAGTCACTATACAGTACATCCCTAGTAATGCCTTCTATTCCACTTCTTTTTTGAAGTAACATCTTTCAATAGGCACATGCACCTTTGAGGATGACAACAAATGATGACATCCAAAATATCAATTCTTTTAATGCCTAGCTTCATGTCATATATCCTCTTTTTGTCCTCTCCTTTAATAACACAAAAAATTACGAAGTTGCATTTAAAGACAAGTCTATAATTAATGAGATGCTTCCAACAATTTATCATATCACATCTTTAAAAGATAACAACCAGCTCTGAATTATTCAATTTGAAACATGCTACAAAATGTTCCATAATCAAACTTAACCTGCAGCATATATATGTACATATAGTGAAAGGCATTATAGCTAAAATACACAGAAAGTACCAAGCAGAATAATTATTTTACTACAATAACCTCTGATATAATATTTAATTTTATGTGATACAGTAATAATCTTCATGTGGGAGTAAGAAGGCAAACTCTCAGCCACAGAAGCCAGGGGAACACTGCCTTGTCAGCCAGCTAAAAACATTAAAGGATTTCTTTTCACCAGTGTGGGGCAAAAAACTTAATAAACACAATGGACCATATAAGAATGAATAAATGAATGAATGAATAAATGAATGTATGTGCATGTAAATACATGAATGAATATTTATGTATGCATGTGTAAATACATTTTTCCACAAAAGCAAGGTGGTGATTACAGACAGGAAGAAGGAGAATAAAAACCAGCATTTCTGAGTACTTACTATAATTAGGTTTCTTCAATAATTCAATGGTCACATATGGTGAGATAGATATCATCTATTAGCATATTATGAATGAGATGAACAAGGCTCAAACATGCTAAACGTACTACAAATCACAGAGCAATAAACATATACGGTCGGCCTGATTACCAAATATCTATTTCTATCACATCAAGTTATAGTAGAGAACCACCCAAGAAGGGTGGGTTTTAGTTCCAGTTTGTTTTAGGGGTAGATTTACCTTAAAAAAATATTTTTAAAATCTATACCTTCAAATAGAAGATGAAAAGTTTCTCTTTACAGACCTACTCCTGCTGATAAATAAAGAAAAAATGATGGAATTATGTCACTAGGCATCAGTCATCAACTGCTACTAACATCACAAGATGTCAGAACTACTGACAAACATACAACCACCTATCAAGTAGTCTTATTATTAAAAAATAAAAATCAACTTTCAATCCAATCAAGGCTCTGTATCCAACTATCAATTTACAGGGAGGACAAAAGAACATATTAAAAGATATCATGGAGATGCACAGAGGAAAGAGAGACTGCAGGAAACCACTATGTGTCAAAGATCTGGTTTATCAACAAATAAATTACAAGAAAAAACCAGATTAACTTATATTTTAAAAGAAACACATATGAATCTTCTTGAGAATCTGATGCAAAAAATTATTAGAAAAATAGTAAGAATTATTAAATTTTGAGATACTGACTAGACATTATATTATTATATATTACATTATATATTATATGTAAATTATATTTGGACACTGATCATTTCTTTGGCCATAATTTTTTGTTAGTATTAAAAGAAACTATTCATTATTTTTTAGATGTGATAATGGCATTTTGGTCATTTTATTTTTAAAGCATCTTTATCTTTTAGAGATACAATATGAAATACTTATAAATGAAATAAAAAGATGTCAAGAATTTGTTTCAACACAATATGGAGTGGGGGTGAGTGGGTAGGGATTTATTGGGGTTGGCAAACTCTTTCTGTAAAAAGCCAGATAGTAAATATTAAAATATTTTTTAAAGTTATATATTAAAAGGCTCTGAGGGCTGTATGATCTCTGGATCAACTACTTAACTCTGCTGTCACTGTAGCATGAAAGCATCCAAACAATAATAGAGGAATGAGTAGCTGTGTGCCATCTTATAAAAATAGGTAGTGAACTGGGTTTAGTCCATGGACTGTAATTTGCCAGCCCTTGAGTACAGATAAATCAAGACTGACTATGAGTTGATAATGATTAGAGCTGAGTGATGGATAATTTAATCCATTATATTCTGTTTTGTATATATTAGAAATTTTCTGTAAGTTAGGAAAAAAGCCTAGAACACATTTTCAAGATCACTGATCTATTTCCATCTACATTTAAAGTTTCACTGAACACACTTTCAAATACATCTCATTCCAGTTATACAATTCATTAATTGATACCTAGAAGTTGTAAACGGTCCTTGGCCATAACCAAATTAGTCATCATTTTAGCTTGAAGGCGTCTAGCTCTTTCACACTGTTCACCTGAAAGAACAAAGTGGAAAAAAAATTAAAACATCTATGTTCCCTACTAATATTATTTCAAGATAAAATATTATCCCAACTAATCTCATGGGGAGTCATAGTCTTTTTTTTTTTTTAAGATATATTTATTTATTTGAGAGAGAGTGTGGAGGGACAGCGGGAGAGGGAGAGAAGCAGACTCCCTGCTGAGTGCAGAACCCGACATGGGGCCTGATCTCACAACCCTGAGATCATGACCTGAGCTGAAATCAAGAGTCGGGTGCTTAAGTAACTGAGCCACCCCGGTGCCCTGGGAGTCATAGTCTTTATAAAATATCTTTTAAAAAAATCAGTTACAGTTCCTTATGATGGTTTCAGATCTACTGTGGTATTTCATGGATTCTGAGGCATAACTTTTTTTCTCTACATTAAAAAATCTCTGGATTCGAGGTGTGTGTGTGTGTGTGTGTGTGTGTGTGTGTGTGTGTGTATGTGTGTTTAAGCAAGGGAGAGGTATGGGAGGTAAGGGAGAGAGAGAATCTTAAGTAGGCCCCACACCCAGGGCAGAGCCTGATGCAGAGCTCTATCTCACAACCGTGAGATCATGACCTGAGCCAAAATCAATAGTTGGACACTTAACTGACTGAGCCACCTAGGTGCCCCAAGAGATGTGTTTTATAACCAGTACCAACATACTAAAGCTATAGCCAGACTGCACTCACACTACAGTTTGTCATTGCCTGTGCAGAAACAAATTTGGTGTTTGATATTAATACTGCTGTTGTAGCTATGTCTAAATAGGATGAAGACAGTATATGTAATAAAGTAAAGGTCAAATTCCAAGAGATAAGAAGAGAATGTGTCATAGTTCAACTGACACTGTTTTTTCTCTTAGTGTACAATCAAAGGCATGCTCGATTCAATGAGATACTATTTTTCTTATTAACTCGTTTTCTTGTAGCTCTTTCTCCATGCAATTGACAAAGAACAAATACATTGTGTACATAATTCATTAAAGTAATGTTCATAAACTCATGAAAAGCCTCAAAGGCCTAACCTCCCATATTATTCTATTCTGCTCTCTTTTGTGCAGGACATCAGTAGCTAAAGAAGTACTCAAAATAAAAAAGGGGAGAGAAAAAAACCTAGCAAATATTAGACACATTGTTAATTATTAGAGATTAGCTGATATAAGTAGTAGAGTCAGCCAACCAGACAACAAACATCCCCTGGGGTGGACTGATCCATAAAGCTAAGATTCTTAGCCTATATAATTTTTCCTTCTGAATTTATTTTAGCTATGATAAACTGAAATAATTTAATAGTGGTACCCACATGCTACACAATATTCACAGCATATTTAAAAAATCAGGCTCTGAAGTCAGGCTGCCTGGGTTCAAATCCCGACTCTACCTACCACTTGCTAGCTATGAGACCTTCGGCAAGTTACTGAACTTCTTTGTACTTAAGGTTCTTTATGTGAAAAGTAAGGATAACAGCAGCAGCCTCAGAGTGTGGGGTTGTGGTGAAAATTAAAAAAGATAACACACATGAAGCATACACAGTGATGCTTGGGCACACAGCACAGTGTGCAATAAATGTTACCCATATATTTAAATATATTATTAGACTCTAATTTTTAATTTTAGGTGATAAGAAAGTAAAGATGAGGGGCGCCTGGGTGGCACAGCGGTTAAGCGTCTGCCTTCGGCTCAGGGCATGATCCCGGCGTTATGGGATCGAGCCCCACATCAGGCTCCTCTGCTGTGAGCCTGCTTCTTCCTCTCCCACTCCCCCTGCTTGTGTTCCCTCTCTCGCTGGCTGTCTCTATCTCTGTCAAATAAATAAATAAAATCTTTAAAAAAAAAAAAAAAAAGAAAGTAAAGATGAGAAATAACCTCTTTGGTTTTAAAAAGCCACGTGTGAATCAAAGTAAGACATTTATAGCTCATATTCTAACATGCAGTCAAGCATTACCCACAAACACAAAAGAGAGTCTAATTAACCACTCCTTCTCTGCCTCAACAATGAGGGAAGGACCAGGTTTTTAAAAAGAGCTAAAAATAAGGCTAAAACATCATCAAAAATGGGTTCAAGGACAACACAAGTAATATACTGGTTTTTGCCTGACTGCTACAGGTAATCAAGTTTAAACATAGCTGGTTATAACTTCAATTTCAGCATAGGTAATAAAGCATTAACTGTAAATCTAGAAATGTTAATAATAACATTTGAAAATCTGTCAAATACTTTTAGTAAGATAGCTGTATCTGAAATTAGGGTAATCATGTGAATATAATTTGGGATGGCTATGAAACAAATGTAAATATAATCTTACCTTGTCCTGTAACTATGACAGCTATTCCTTTTTCTAGTTCTTCAATACCTTTCTTATACCATTCCACAGCCTGCTCCTTTTGTCCTGCTTTAAAACAGAAATAATTATTTGTATATATACTAGACATTATATACTAGAATATACGAAACATTTCCCAAATCATGCTGTTATTAAGTGACGCATGAAAAAGTGGGTTGTGATCAAGAAAGTATGAGAAACATTACTATATGACTTCTTAGTACCTTTAGCATCCTAATGTACATGTGAATTTCTAAGAGGGGGGTATAGACTTCAATGTTTCTCAAAATTTTAGGGCTGTGAATCCTTTGTTTGCCATCTCATGGTATTGATGCTTATAACCACTGAAATACTGTACTACGGAAAGAGATTTTAATTAGGGAGAATTTATTTTAAATAAATGACTTTTAAAATACATACTACTAGAATATATAAACATGATTTCAATAATGGGAAAAAACACTGTTTAACCCAACTGTATTGAAATCTGATGTAATTTGTTCATTGTTGGGTGCCTCCTTTCTGGAGTGAGTTTTTATTTTATTTTTATTTATTTATTTATTTATTTATTTATTTATTTTTAAAGATTTTATTTATTTATTTGACAGAGATAGAGACAGCCAGCGAGAGAGGGAACACAAGCAGGGGTAGTGGGAGAGGAGGAAGCAGGCTCATAGCGGAGGAGCCTGATGTGGGGCTCGGTCCCATAACGCCGGGATCACGCCCTGAGCCGAAGACAGTCGCTTAACCGCTGTGCCACCCAGGCGCCCCTGGAGTGAGTTTTTATTTAACAAAGGATTGCATCATGAGAACTGATACATGAGATTACAAGTATGGCATTTAGTAACATCCATTTTCTTTGAAACAAATGACTGGTTTTAACTTAAAAAGGATCTAAAAATTCAGCAAATCAAAATTTGCGTAAGATATTTCTCTTTTTTGAGGGGACTTTTATCGGGTGGCTCAGCTGGTCAAGCATCTGACTTCGGCTCAGGTCATGATCCTGGGTCTTGGGATCAAGTTCCACATTGGGCTCCTTGCTTAGCAGGGCGCCTGCTTCTCCCCCTGCTTGTGTGCGCCCACTCTCTCTGACAAATAAATAAATTCTTTAAAAAAATATATTTTTCTTTTTTCTTTTAAAGAATATTTTATTTTCAATTGGTAAACATTTATCTCCAAGGAATTAGACATTCTTTTTTTCCCCTTTCTTTTTGAAAGAGAGCTCGCACACGTGTGGGGGGGAGGGATGGCAGAGCAAGTGGGAAAAAGAGAGGGAGAGGGAAACACAGAGGGAGAGAGAGAATCTTAAGCAGGTTCCACACCCAGAGAGGAGCCCAATGTGAACCTGAGATCATGAACTGAGCCAAAATCAAGAGTTGGACACATAACTGACTGAACCACCCAGGCACCACCCTGTGTAGGATAGGTCTGTAAAATGGTAACAATTATATGCAAATCTCATTGTTTTTGAAAATTTCTTATTCCTTAGAATCTGCAAAGCCTAAGTGGCACAGAGATACAGTAAAGATGGAAATCATCTATTAGAACTAGGTTTTCGGGGCACCTGGGTGGCTCAGTTGGTTAAGCATCTGCCTTTAGCTCAGGTCATGATCCCGGGGTCCTGGGATTGGGCCCCCAAGGCTGTGTCGGGTTCCCTGCTCAATGGGGAGTCTGCTTCTTCCTCTCCCTCTGCGGCTCCCCTTGCTTGTGCACCCTCTCTCTCGAATAAAAACTTTAAAAGAAATTTTTTTAAGTAAATTACAATCTAACAGATACAAAAGTTCCTTTTTTGTACTTCTTCCCATTCCAATGGTCCTTTCCCTTCTAGAAAACACTATAATATATTCAGTGTGTATCTTTCTAGTACATGTTTTTCTATTGTTCCTATTTTATCTGTATTATTTTAAATTTTTATATTGCTTTTGAGATCTATGTTACTATACAGAAATCTAGTTCATTCACTTTGACTTTTATAGAATATCCTTTATCATCCTATAATTTATTCAACTATTTTTCTATTAATATATATTTAGGTTGTTTCCAGTTTCTCAGTTTTCAAATAATGGGGCAATAAACATGCTTATACCTGTCCTCTTATGTATAAGTGTGCCCATTTCTCTAGGGTATATGTTTAAAAGGTAGAGTTAATGAGCCATAGTTCATTTCCATTCACTAGAAATGAACAAACTACTTTTTGAGAGTGCTTGTACCAATTTCCACTCCTAATTGCAGTGTATAACAGTTCTCACTAGCAACATCCAAACAAATGTTTTAAGGAGTTTTAGTACATTACTGTAGGCAAATTAAATGACTGATTATATGGGGCACCTGGGTGGCTCAGTTGTTGAGTGTCTGCCTTCGTTTGGCTCGGGTCATGATCCCAGGGGCCTGGGATGGAGGCCCGCATCAGTTCCCTCCTCCGCCGGGAGTCTGCTTCTCCCTCTCCCTGTGACTTTCCACCCCGCTCCTGCTCTATCTCTTTCTCTTTCAAATAAATAAATGTTTTTATTTTTATTTTTTTTAAAGATTTTATTTATTTATTCGACAGAGATAGAGACAGCCAGCGAGAGAGGGAACACAAGCAGGGGGAGTGGGAGAGGAAGAAGCAGGCTCCCAGTGGAGGAGCCTGATGTGGGGCTCGATCCCAGAACGCCAGGATCACGCCCTGAGCCAAAGGCAGACGCTTAACCGCTGTGCCACCCAGGCGCCCCTCAAATAAATAAATGTTTTTAAAAAATGACTGGTTAGAAATAAATTCACTTGCTCGGGGCGCCTGGGTGGCTCAGTGGGTTAAGCATCTGACTCTTAGTTTTGGCTTAGGTCATGATCTTGGGGTCATGAGATTGAGCCCCACACTGGGTTCCGCACTGAGCACTGAGCCTACTTAAAATATTCTCTCTCCCTCTCCCTCTGCCCCTCCCCCCCGTTCATGCGTGAGTGTGCGCATACACACGTGTACGCACACTCTCTAAAAATAAATAAATTCACATGCTTAATAACTACTCAATTACCTAACATTCTTTGATAAGAGTTACTTGATCTGCTGCATTATTTGAATCTCACAAATCAGTATGGTGGTAGAAAATGCATAAATAATTCTTATAAGTCTTGTAAGTACAAGACTGCTGGAGAATAGACATATAGGTCAGTAGAACAGAAAAGGAAGTCCAGAAATAGACCCATACATATAACACTGATTGACTTTGACAAAGATAATAAGGTAATTCCATGAAGAAAGAACGGTCTCTTTAATATCAATGCTAAAATCATTGCCAAGGGGCTCCTCTGTGGCTCAGTCAGTTAAGCATCCACTTTCAGCTCAGGTTATAAACCCAGTGTCCTGGGATCAAGCCTCAAGTCGGGCTCCCTGCTCAGCAAGGAGTCTGCTTCTCCCTCCCCCTGCTCCTGCACTCTCTCTCCCCCTCTCAAATAAATAAATAAAATCTTTAAAAAAAACACCAAAAACTGATGCTATAATGGCCATCCATATACAAAACAAAACCAAAACCAAAATACAACATAGAAAAAATTACAATGGATCATAGACCTAAACGTAAAGCCTACAACTATATAACTTATAGAAGAAAACAGATAAAATTCTTCATGATCTTGACTTAGGCAGAAATCTAGAACATAAAAAAATCACAAACCTTAAGAGGATATAACTGATAAACTAGACTTCATTAAAATTAAAATCTCCTGTTCTTCAGAAGACAGAGTTAGACAATGAAAACACAAGCCACAGACTGGGAGAAAATCTTTGCAAAACAACATGTCTAATAAAGGACATGTAAGCAGAATATATAAAGAACTCTTACAATACAGTGATTTAAAAAAAGCAAATAATTCATTAAAAAACAGTGGGCAAAAGATTGGATCAAAGAAAAACAAATGGCGGGGCCTGAGTGGCTCAGTCAGTTAAGCGTCTGTCTTAGGCTCAGGTCATGATCCCAGGGTCCTAGGATCGTATCCTACATCAAGCTCCTTGCTCAGTGGTGAGTCTGCTTCTCCCTCTATCCCTCCCCCTGCTTGTCCTCTGGCTCTCTTTCATGCATGCTCCCTCTCTCTCAGGTAAATAAATAAAATCTTAAAAAAAAGAGAGAGAGAGACAAATGGCAAATAAGCACAAGAAAAAATGTTCAACATCATTAGCTGTTAGGGAACTATAAATTACAACAACAAGATACCACTAAGTACTTAATTTAAAATTGAAAAAAATTACAAGATGTCAACCATACTCAAAAAATTTTTATTTATTATGTTAGTCACCATACAGTACATCATTAGTTTTTGATGTAGTGTTCCATGATTCATTGTTTGTATATAACACCCACTGCTCCATGCAATACATGCCGTCCTTTTTTTTTTTTTTTAAAGATTTTATTTATTTATGTGACAGAGACAGCCAGCGAGAGCAGGAACACAGCAGGGGAGTGGGAGAGGAAGAAGCAGGCTCCCAGCAGAGGAGCCGGATGTGGGACTCGATCCCGGAACACCGGGATCACGCCCTGAGCCGAAGGCAGATGCTTAATGACTGCGCTACCCAGGCGCCCATACGTGCCCTCCTTAATACCCATCACGGGGTTAACCCATCACCCTACCCCCCTCCCCTCTAAAACCCTCAGTTTGTTTCCCAGAGTCCAGAGTCTCTCGTTGTTCGTCTCCCCCTCTGATTTCCCCCCTTCATTTTCCCCTTCCTTCTCCTAATGTCCTCCATGCTATTCTTTATGTTCCACAAATAAGTGAAACGATATAATTGTCTTTCTCTGCTTGACTTATTTCACTTAGCATAATTGCCTCCAGTTCCATCCATGTTGATGCAAATGTTGTGTAATCATCCTTTCTGATGGCTGAGTAATATTCCATTGTATATATGGACCACATCTTCTCTACCATTCGTCTGTTGAAGAGCATCTCAGCTCCTTCTACAGTTTGGCTATTGTGGACACTGCTGCTATGAACGTTGGGGTGCATATGGCCCTTCTTTTCACTACATCTGAATCTTTGGGATAAATACCCAGTAGTGCACATTGAGATACCACCTTACACCAGTCAGAATGGCAAAAACTGATAAGGCAAGAAACAACAAATGTTGGAGAGGTTGTGGAGAAAGGGGAACCCTCTTATACTGTTGATGGGAATGCAAGTTGGTACAGCCACTTTGGAAAACAGTATGGAGGTTCCTCAAAAAGTTAAAAACAGAGCTACCCTATGACCCAGCAATTGCACTACTGGGTATTTACCTCAAAAATTTTTTAAAGCACTTAAAATTATAAGACAAAATATAAATGGACCCCACATGTTTCCAAGCGTGAATACAAAATGGTAGAGCCACAATGGAAAAGAGTTTGGTAGTTTCTTATGATATTAACATATATTTACCATATGACCCAGCAATCCCATCGTCTATGTATTTACTCAAAGAAATGAAAACATCAAAGACCATTACATGAATGTTTATGGTGCTTTATTCATAAAAGCTAAAAACTGGAAACAACCCAGATGTCCATCATTTAGTGAATGGGTTAACAAACTGTGGTACATCCATACATAGAATATTACCCACAATAAAAAGGAACAAACTACCGGTAAATGTAGGAACATGGATGAATCTCAAAAACATGCTAAATGAAAGAACCCAGATACAAAAGGCTACAGGCTGTATGATTCCATTTATACGACACTCAGTGAAGACAAAAACTACAGGGACAGATCAGATCAGTGACTGCCAGAGGCTAATGGACAGGCAAGGGAACTGATTACAAGGGGGCACAAAGGAGCTTTTGGGGTGATAAAACATTCAGTATATCAGCTGTTGTCAGGGTTACCCAACTGTCAAACTCGCTGAACTACACACTCCTAAAAAGGTTAAATTTTACTATATGTAAACTATACCTCAATAAATCAGACTCTTAAAAAGTGCAACACTCCAACCTTTATGTATAAGGATATTCACTGTGGCTTGGAATATAACACCAGAACTACAATTTTCATTACAAGAGTAAAATTAGATTAGAAGACAAAAGGCAGAAAATTCTTTTAAAAACATCTGTTTGAAGGGATCAAGGGGTTTTCAAAATAGTGAAAATTACCCAAATTTGGAAAGGAACTATGTCACATTCATTAGGATGCTATTTTAAAAAATTATCAAAATATGGAAAGGGAAAAAAAGCCAACACAGGTGGGCCTGGCATTTGGGGCACTTTTCTACTTGAAGCAACTGCCAATTCTGAAGGCAAAACTGGCCAAGAAACTAAACAGAGCTTTCAGCAGACTCCTAGAACTAAGTTGACAAAATGTGAATTCCAGGGTATGCCCAGGAGAAGTAGTGGCAAAGATTCCAGGATTTGGGTTGGGACCCTGAATTACTAAAGAGTTAAGAACTAGGCCAGCTTGCACAAGGGCTGGAAACCATACTCAAATCACTTCAATCCCTTATGGTAAGGGAAACTACAGCCCCTACTGTCCACTGATCACCCTTTTGACTAAATTATGGCAGAAAAATCAACTTTCCAATGGTCTCCAAGACACAAAAGGCCCTCAAAATACTTAACAGTTCTTAGTTTCCCTTACACATTTCTCTTACCGCTATAGCCCCAACTAACACTCAAACTCAAGCAACCAGACTACATAAAATCAAAAGAAGACTGGGTGGCAGAAACTTATATTCACTGTTATACTTGAAATTATTAGCTAATAATTTAGTGAACTACATAATCTAAGGCGAACAATGGCCCAAAGGTCAAATACTGTCAGCTACCTGTTTTTGTACATAAAACTTTACTGGGGGCGCACCTTGTGGCTCAGTCAGTTAAGCATCTGCCTCCTGATTTCAGCTTAGGTCAGGATCCCAGGGTCCTGAGACTGAGCCCTGCGTCAGGCTCTGCGCTCAGCACTGAGTCGACCTGGGATACTTTCCCTCTTCCTTCCTTCCCCCCTTTGCCCCTCCCCCTGCTCATGCATGTGCTGTCTCTCTCTCTAAAATAAATACACAAAATCTTAAAACAAAACTTTACCAGATTACACCTACTATATGAGAGTTTTGAGTGTTCAGAAAGCTTAAAATATTGTGACAGCTTGAAATATTTACTAAATGGCTCAATAAAAAATCAAACCCAACACAAAAACTGACAAGGGACTTAGGCATTTTTCAAAGAAGATATGGAAATGGCCAATAAGTAAGTGAAAAATATGCTCAACATCATAATTCATTAGGGAAATGAAAATCAGATCCATGATGAGGTATTGCTTCACATTCATGAGGAAGACTATTATTTAAAAAACCTTGAAACTAACAAATGTGGAAAACTGGAAATCCTTGTGCACTGACGGTGGGAATGTACAAATAAATGGTACAACTGATGTGGAAATGTTTGGCAGTCCCTCAAAAAATTAAACATGGAATTACCATATGATCCAGCAATTCTACTCCTAAGTAGATACTCGAAAAAGTCCTGAAAGTAGGGAAGCAGAAATACCTGTATATTAGTGTTCATAAGTAGCATTATTCACAATAGATGGAAACAACCCACATGTCCATCAACAGATAAATGGTTAAACAAAATGTGGTATATACATATAATGGAATATTATTCAGCCTTAAAAAGGAATGAAATCTGATACATGCTACAAGGATGACAAACCTTGAAAACATTATGCTAAGTGAGACAAGGCAGATACAAAAGAGCATTATATGATTCCATTTACATAAGGTACCTGAAATAGGCAAATTCACAGATACAGAAAGTAGAACAGAAATTACCAGAGACTGAGGGAAGGGGAGAATGGAGAAAGGGAGATAGATGGGGAGTTATTGTTTAATGGGTACAGAATTTCTGTTTGGAATGATAAAAAGTTCTAGAAATGGATAGTGGTGATGGTTGCATGACACTGGGAATGTATTTAATGCCACTGAATTGTATACTTAAAACGATTAAAATAGCAAATTTTAGGTTATCTATGCTTTACCACAATAAAAAAAATTACTAACTGGCCCGTTATAAGCAATGCGCTGACACTTGGTATACAGCACTGAAAATGAACAAACTACTGCACATGCAACATCACAGAATAATCTAACAAGCATATATTGAGCAAAAGAAGCCAAACACAAAAGAACACATACTGTGTGATTTCATTTGTAAAGCTCAGGGTCAGGCAAAACCGATCTACAGTGTTAGAGTTAGGATTTGCAGATATCTTTGCAAAGGATGCGGAAAGGTAGTAAGTGAAAGAGAACATCACAAAGGCAGGCTTCTGGAATAATATTCTATTTCTTGACCTGGTAGGGTTTTAAACTGCTATGTTCACTTTGAAAATTCATTAAGCACTACAGTAATTGTGCATTTCATGTATAATTTAATCAAAGTTTACTAAAAAAAACAGAAGGGGAAGATAAAGTATATTGAAATGGAAAGAGTACCAATACAGTAAAGAAAAAGGTTACAGATCAGTTTGTATGTAACATTTCTTCCCTCAAATAATAAATATTCATGTTTATATGAATACACAAAGTCAGATAACTTATTAGTAATCATCTCCCTAAGGGTAAGATTACAGAGGATTTTCACTTTCTATATTTATATTTGTTCATTAATTTTTTTTAAAAGATTTATTCTTTAAATCTTTAAATTAGGGGGAGGGAGTGCACACACACACAAGCAGGAGAAGGGGCATAGGGAGAAGGAAAGAGAGAGAATCTCAAGCAGACTCTGTACCGAGCACAGAGCTACAGAGCCCAATGCAGGGCTCAATCCCACCACCCCAAAATCATGACCCGAGCCAAAACCAAGAGTCAGATGATTAACCAACTGAGTCACCAGGGACCCCATATTTTAATATTTGAGTACATGCTAGTGTACAAGCAACAGAAATACGATACCCACCTTTAGATAGAGGTAAGTATAGCAGACTAAGTTATGAATTACCGACTGCATCTTTCATTCAGATAGTAGTACCCACACTGCCACGAGAAGGGTCAAAACGAGTAGTTTGGGGTGGAGAGAGGGGATATGTGTTTGTGATTAGTTAAAATATGGGGACTTAAGCCCTTGCTCATCATTTAATAGCCGTATGACTTTGGGAAAGTCAGTTAATCTCTCCGAGCTTCAGTCTCCTGACCTAAAAACAAGATGACATTTCTTTTAACTAATCCTGAGTTGTGGCAAAAATCAAATGAAATAGGGTATGTGACAATACTTTAAATAATAAAGAAGCACGTAAACATTACTTTTACTATCTTTATTATACTTGGTACATTTGTTGGCTAATTTAAATCCTTCTACTCCTGAACTGCATGCACAGTGTATGTTTGTGATTTTTTCTCATTTAAGTTATACAAACCCACTGCTTTTACTTATTTAGTCCTTCCTAAGTATCTGCCTACAAAAAATTCATTTTTCTACACAATTTTCTGCTAGCAACTTACAAGTGTCACAATTAGCAGAATATCACAATTAACAGGTATCTTTAAAAATCCTACAATAGGGCCGCCTGGGTGGCGCAGGCGGTTACGTGTCTGTCTTTAGCTCGGGTCATGATCCCAAGGTCCTGGGATCACACCCTGCATCAGACTCCCTGCTCAGTGGGGAATCTGCTTCTCCTTCGCCCTCTGCCCCTCCTCCTGCTCGTGCTGGTTCTCTCTCTCTCAAATAAATAAATAAAATCTTAAAAAAAAATCCTACAATAGATTTCATTGTGTGCTAACCTTAATAAACCACAGGATCATGAAGCATCAGCGATTAGCCCCCAGATTACTTCTTTCATAGTTCACTATTACAGAAAGGATACTTTCTATTGTGCTTTGTATCAGCAAAAAGGTCATACTTGCATACACTTTCCAACTTCAAAGTTTATCTCTGAAGTAAAGACTTACTTTCCCATTTAATTGGGAAGGTTTTGAATCCCATGTAAAGAAATCATTTCAGTTTGGGACATTTTCTTTAAACCTTAAGAATGTCAATTTTTCTTCTTTGAAGTCTATTGTATTTACTATGGGTCGTGGGTAATTTTACTTTTTTTCTATGCATTTTCTTCTCAAATCCTCTACTGAGAGGCTTGCATTACATTCACATGAGTACAAAACGATTGATTTTATCTCTTTCACAACAAAAGGATATTAAGTGAGCTTAGGGGGAGATGTCCATCTGTTTTTTTCTGAACTAAGGGTCACGATTAGCAAAAATATTTTTCTATCACTCTTTAGATAATTCTCCTTCTTCTTCAAATGTCATTTATGCGGCTGCTGTATCCTAAAAAGGGTTATAGAAACCAGGTATCAAGGTTTAACAAGTTCTAACATAACTTGCAGGGGCTATAATCTTAAAAGGATTGTTGAATAACAGTAGTCCCATTTTCTGAGGACCTATTATGTGCAAGTGCTAAGTATTTTACAAACATTGACTCAGTTTAGTAACTTGCCCAAGATCTTGAATAGTCAGAATTCAAATGTCATTTTGGATACTAGGCACTACAATTGAAAAAAGATAAAATTAGACCCTCAAAGCTGAGAAAGAGAAAAGCAGTCCCTGACATCCAGGAGCTGGTCTAGTACTATCAGCTAGGCCTTGGTGTAACTAGGAGCTGACCTGGCATTACTGCTAGGCCTGGTGTTGTGTTGAACATAAATAATTTCATAGAACATCAACATCAGATAAGGTCACTTTGTGATTTTTGATGAAGACAAAAACAAGACCACTCCATAATCATGTCTAAACACAGACAAAACCTGAATATCGTGCAAGCCATGAAATACTAAGCATCCCCCTCTTCAGGCTAATGAGTGCTTCTCAACCAGTTACAGCTTTAGCCTCATTCTGGTCTTCCTTCTTTCTAGATCGCATTTAAGATTCTTTTTTTTTTTTTTAAAGATTTTATTCATTTATTCGACAGAGATACAGACAGCCAGCGAGAGAGGGAACACAAGCAGGGGGAGTGGGAGACGAAGAAGCAGGCTCATAGCGGAGGAGCCTGATGTGGGGCTCGATCCCACAACACTGGGATCACGCCCTGAGCCGAAGACAGACGCTTAACCGCTGTGCCACCCAGGCGCCCCCCACATTTAAGATTCTTAATCATAGAATACCCATCTTCCCGACAGCATCCAATGCAGAGCAAAATCCTGCTTCCTTAAATCCTGCTCAGAATCACCTGACACAAGCCCAAATTCTTTATTTCCATCACCCTTTTCTTGAGATGCCACGGTTCCCATCGTGTGTGTTCTCTCTGCTTCAATAATAAATCCCACTTGTTCAATCACAGGTATTCTAATGATGGTTGACTGAAAGACACTGACAAAGCCCACTTAAGAACAATTAATTCTCTCCTTTTCTATTACAGGATAAAATATTTGCAAAGAGCTGAAAAGATACATGAATAAGTTTAACATGTCTATGCTATACTTTCACTGCTGTAAAATACAGTCTCTAGGATAATCACAGATTTTGCTATTTTTCTTTCCTCATTTACCAGAATGAACGATCGCTGAGATGTGAGTGTGCTCAAAGTTTCATTCTATAGGATGTCTACTGTGAGTAGTCAATTCACAAAGAGAAAAAAAAGGCTATATTAGCACACTAATACCTCCACTGGTATTATGTAGGTCAAGGAGTATTATAGGTCAAAAAAGACAAAAACTAGTAGAGAAATAGAGAATCTATACTTTGCCAAATGTCAAAAAGCCAACTACTATTGGGTGGAACATGGGAAATTATTTTTCAATAATTTACTATCCATTTACTAACTGCTTATCCTTTATCCTGTTATCAGGATGACTAACAATAATCTTAGGAATCTAGTTATCAGGTGAGTTTTATAGGATTTAACTGTATTCTACATTAGGCAAAATACAAACTGCAATTAAAAAAAAAAAAACAGCTGGGGCGCCTGGGTGGCACAGCGGTTAAGCGTCTGCCTTCGGCTCAGGGCGTGATCCCGGCGTTATGGGATCGAGCCCCACATCAGGCTCCTCCGCTAGGAGCCTGCTTCTTCGTCTCCCACTCCCCCTGCTTGTGTTCCCTCTCTCGCTGGCTGTCTCTATCTCTGTTGAATAAATAAATAAAATCTTTAAAAAAAAAAAAAAAACAGCTAAAAACAGAGCAAGGGATAAAGTTCCTAACAGTGGCTGCCTTTTTGTCTCTTCAGTGCAAATGCCACTAAATATTCTTGAAGAGAAATGGGAAAAATTCATCGTGTATTTAATAAAAGGTAATGCGACTCCTTTGGAAAAGAGTGATATGATGTGAATATCCATTCATCAGAATAATTCTTTCCTTGTTGTAATCATGGAAACTTTAAAGCAGAATCATTAGGCTCAAGAAAATTGTCTGAAATCAATCCTTCCAAAATGGTGACTAGCAGTTTTTAGGGGTAAAAGAAAGTATACCAAATCTGACATTTCTGATCTCTATTCTCTATCTTCACCTTCTGAAAATATAGTTTGGCAAGGTATTTTGTGTTTTAAATAGTGCAAGGTTGAGTTACATGGGAATACAAAATTATATCACAATATTTTAAAAGCCTAATGTTTTAAGTATGAGCTGACTAGGAATAAATATAAAAGATTCTACTTTGACAATTTCTGTCCTTGATGCCAGGTTCTTCAGCCCTACAATATCCTGCGAAACCGGCTCTCTTTCATACAACATACTGAGCCCTTACTGTCAAGTTCCACATACTCCAGGTAATCAAACCACACCTAGAAAACCTACACCACTGTATTACCCAGGAGATCTCAGGCTTGTCTACTTGCAGGAGCCATGCCAAACACGTTAAGTCATGTTCTGGTTAATCCAAAGACCCACTATGACAACCTCCTCTTTCCCCCAAGTATTCCAAGGGGCCCAGTACTAGCATTACAAAACAGAGAATCTGCTTAAAGCAAAAAGTATAAAATTATGAGTGGCATAATTTTCTGTTCACCTAAACTCCGTTCCTGGTTCTGCTAATGTGAGTTCACTCTTAAATTTCAGTTTCTCCATACACATAATTGATATGAAAGGTTATCAGTTTTCCAAGGATGTTCAACAACTAAATATCCAAAAAATTATTTAACTCCTTGAAAAAAATGAGATAAAATATGCACGAAAACATACACACATTTTATTGATCACATAGTAAATGCTGTCTTACATCTCACTGGAGAGAAAGTGAGTTTTTCTTAAGCAGTATCTAGAATGCATAGAGCTGTGCAAATAAACATTAAAACAACCAATAAATGCTTGTTTTAATGAACAGAATTCAACCATCCTTATATTAGGTAATTAGAACTTGCTGTGTTATTCTTCTCTACTTAAAATAGTTTGGGTTCAGATAAATTTAGGCCTTTACGAAAATTCAATGTCAAAGCTGAGTATGCCATAAGAATAAAATACAAAATAAACAGTCACCATATAAACCACATTTATACACTACTTTATTGAAATAAGATTTAATTTGGCCTTTATTATTTCAAGGCATCAGATATTTTAATTAAGTAACACCACAACAGTCTGAAACAACCCACTTCACCTGAAGAAATAAAGTGGCTTTCAGTATAGTTAGAAGCTAAGTCAAGTTGCTAAGGGAATGGCAGCACATGACATTACTAGGCCCTTGATGGTTTACCACAAAGTTAGGAAACCATTGAAGACTACTTTAAAGACAATTCATTTCTATTCTTTCATATATATATATATATATATTTTTTTTTTTTTAAAGATTTATTTATTTTACAGAGAGAGACAGCCAGCGAGAGAGGGAACACAAGCAGGGGGAGTGGGAGAGGAAGAAGCAGGCTCTTAGCGGAGGAGCCTGATGTGGGGCTCGATCCCAGAACGCTGGGATCACACCCTGAGCCAAAGGCAGGCGCTTAACGACTGCGCCACCCAGGCGCCCCCGTTCATATATATTTTGACGCAGTGGGAAAGGAGAATAAAATTCTCTTACTCTTCTACATTGTCAAGTATGGCTGAGAGATAGACTCTAAATGTGAACTCTTGCAAATACTGAATTAAGATGAAGTACAAAGAGTTTGAATATTCTAAAGAAAAAATATGAGAAGAGAACTATGACAATATAAACTTAGCTTTAATTCATTTTTAAAGGAAAATGCATATTTAACTAATTTGTTTCAGTTTGAACTAATTAGTTTCAGCATATAACACATCAGTTGTAGAACTCAAACTAAAAAGTTATCATAGTCCATTCTGATGTCTACTTTAGAAACTGAAGTATAAATAAAGCAAAAAACTTTGAATACAAACATTATCAGCAGAAAGAGAGTCAAGTATGTGGTCCATGGATTGATGAAAATATTTATACTTAAAAAATATTTTAGAGGATTTAAATATAATAGATGTAGTCATATATGTAATACTCTAAGATAAATCATAAGTATGAAACTCAAGGTGTGATTTCTACGTCTGTCACTTATCCCTCCTTTTGGAACTGGTTAAATCTAAGAGCCTCCGGTCTTTTTTTAATACCTAGGTTATCCTTGTCCTCTCCTTTTATCCTACCTCCCAACTCCCATCACCCAGTGTTAAGTAAAATTTCTTTGTGTTTTCTGGCATTCTCTTCCTAAATACTACAATGAATCTACCCTTAAAATATTCCCTCTATTCTAAAACATCTTTTGACATAGATTAGTAAAGGACCCTACTGTAATTGGATAGTGCCTAGGAAGGGATGACTGTACTCTTCTTCATCCTCACCAAGGATCCCTGGATATTCCAAGAGGTGGTATAGAATGAAGCAGTTAACAAAAAACTTCCTTCCACAAACACACAGTATGTTTTTTCTTAAATAGAACCCTTTCCTAGAACTCTCTTTTCATATGGATTTTTTTAAAAAGTAATCTCCACACCCAACATTGGGCTTGAACTCACAACTCCAAGATCAAGAGCTGCATGTTCCACTGACTGAGCCAGCCAGGTGCCCCCTTCCTAGAACTCTCTTAAACTCCACTGTCCATATAATCAAAACCATGAATACCTGCCTCTTTCCTTATGTCATACTTCTCACTCCTAGGCTCCACAAAGGAAACAGGTTTCAACAAAACTAAATTCTAAAACAGTTTCTGCAGTTGACAGTGGTAAGAGATACTAGAAATGACCTGCAGACTGTTTTGTTCAGGTTTTTTTGTTTTGGTTTTTTTTTTTTTGGCTAATTGACAATGCAAGTGAGTACCTAATTAAAGTGTGATACAAAAATGTTCTTTGGTAGTTACAGGAAAAAAAAGATCTCTGCAAATTGGAGGCAGGGATGAAAGGAGGGATTTTCAAAATGTTGTAAGACTCCTAACTTCAGTTCTCATATTCCATAAAAAAGATGTTCATTAGCAATTAGGATAGGTTTGGAATGATCTGTTTTAATCTTTTGAGCCTCAGTTTGTTCATCTGTAAAATGCTGATACTAACAGTACCTTCACCTCACAGAGTAATTGTGAGGATTAAATAGAGAACACATACAAAGCTAACAGTAGAGCGCCTGGTGCATTGAATGACTTAAAATCGTTAGTTTAAAAAGAATCTGAAGGATACAGTATTCTTGCCTTCATTCAGAAACACAAATCTTTAAAAATAAAAGAAATATAAATCTTTGTTTCAAATTTTACTGTACGATGATGTTAAGTTTTTCCTGTTCATTTATTTAACACTTCAATTTAGAAACTTAGAGGCTACCTTGGAATACTGATTTAGATTAAATCAGATCTAACAGGGTCAAAAGTTTCATGTTAAAATAGAACTTTATAAAAAAATACTTAGTCATTATATTGATAAAATGACATTAACGAAAGTAAAAAAAATAATGCCAATTAAGTTGTAATCATATGCAGCTGTTCTTTTCAAAATTAAGTCACCATTTCTTCTTTTTTTCTGACACTACAGTACTCTGCTTTCATTAAAAGCCTATAACAAGACACAGCTTCTCCGATACCAAAACCTTTTGGAAACCTGGCTCAGAGGAAGCCACACACTGTTTACAGTGCTAGAAAGGATCCGTGTGGTCACTCTAGGACAACTGTCACTGTCAGTAGCACGACTGGCTGTCGCATAAGGACTTGGGTCATGCAGAAGTGTAGGGGAAGGCTGGTGCCTGAAAAAGTCGACAGCTAGGGTGCCTCAAAGGGCAGACGTTTAACTGAGAATCATAGAGGATGAAGGTCTGACTGCGGTGAAGCCGCCTCGGAGGGAGGACCAATTCTGGGGGTGCACTGCCCAATCCCGTTCCCGAAGGAAAGGGACGCAGGTGTCGCCCTCCCTCGGCGACCCCACCGCTTTCTTCCCGGCGCCGCCGCCCCCTCCCTCCAGTCCCCCACTTACCTTTCTCGTCCTCATCGATGCGCAGGGCAATGGAGATGTACTCGAAGGCCTGTTTGTGGAAGGCTCGGACGCGCTCGGCCTCCCCGCCCGGCACTGGCGCCGGGGGCGAGGCCGAGGCCGGCGCCGGCGCGGCCCGGGAGCTCCTCTTGGCAGCCATGAGGGCGCGGGAGAAGCGCTGGCAGAGCCACACGAAGAGGAGCCCCAGGTGGAAGGCGACCAAACGCAGCAGCGCGAAGCCTACGAAGAGCGGGTAGGAGAAGTAGTACAGGTTCCGCTTATGCGGGGACTCGGGAGGGGGGGCCGGTCTGGGGGCGGGACGGGCGGGGGCCAGGCAGGGGGGCGGAGGTCTGGGAGGCACCGGGCTGCTGCCGCCGCCGGAGCCTTTCTTCTTCCCTCGTCCACCCGGAGAATTCATTCACAGCTCCCACTGCCGCCGCCGCCATAACCCGCCTCCCGCAGACCGACGGCGACCAAGCGACGGCGGCGGCCACTGGGACGACGAGGGCCACAGACGCCCGCGCGCCCGCCGGTCCCAGGAGCTCGGCACCTCCACGCGCGGCTCGCCGGCCCCGCCCCTTTCTCCTCGCCCGGCCAAGAGCACAACCCCTTTTCTCCTCCTGCGGTCGGTGGCTCCTGCCCCTCCCGCTCTGTGTCCTCTCAGCCTCCTGGTAGCTCCGAGCGGTGGCCGCGCACGCGCACGCTTGCCCATGTCTTTCTCCTGCGCGCGCGCGCACGCCGCCGTCTTTGTTGCCCAGATCTCCTAGTGCGCGTGTGCAACTCCCGCCCCTCGGGCTCTTCCCTGAGGAACTACAGTTCCCAATGTGCAGTTCGGCTACGTCGTCCTCGGGGATCCGTCGCTCTACAGACTACGCTGTCTTCGGAAGCTGCTTGAGGTGGGGACCTCGGTCATCAACTCACGGCGGCGACAGCTGCGGCTTGGGGTCGCTCGACTAATTCGCAGAGCTCCTATCTCGCAGTGTCATCGCTCTTACATTTCTTTCAGCATTTTCTGCCAGCCCCCCGCAAAGGAGGGATTCGTCTGACTTCCATCTCAAAAGTAATGTGTACCATGAAAACAATCTCAATGTCCATCATTAGGAAAAGGATTAAATGAATTTTGGAATACCCATATGTAATTCTGTGGAGCATTTAAAAAGAATGAGGTGGATCTATATGTACTGATAAAAAAAGGGTGTACATGATATATTGTTACGTGAAAATAGAATATTACAGACCAGTGTGATATGATCCTATTTTATACTAAAAAGGATAAATGGAAAGAAAAAAGTAATGGAGACCAATCTGGGAATTATTATCTGAGAGGGAAGCAATTGTAGAGACATACAAACTTAAGGTCACCGAAAACAAAAATGTTAGCTCAGTGGAACGAAGTGAACGATTCTAGAGGTTTCATTAGTACGTGTTTAGATGTCTATTTTGAAGAATTAGTTTGAATAGGGGCATTCCTAGGTTTTGCACAGTAATCATCCCACAGTTTACCGAAAATCCAAACTAGGTCTTTTTTTTTTTTTAAACCTACCGGATGTCCCTTCCTTTGGGGAACTACCCACTCACCTCTGTTGCCTGTATACAGATGAGCTGCAGGCCCTGAACCCAGCCTGGCAGATCACAGAGATGGAAACACGAGGTTAATATACTCTCCTAGAAACTGGAATTTGGATGGATACACTGGGATAGAAGGTACTAGGAACTGAGTGCTCTAAAGAGCTGGTCTATCAGTTCATCTCATTGAGATCCCCAGAGCTGCCAGGTTCCTGGACTGGTCACTTGATAGTGTAACCTATCCAATAAACTAGTCAGTCTGTTTCTCTATTTCTCTGATTCTCCCTTTCTCCATCTATCTCCCTTTTTTCCTCACTTCTCTTTTTCTTTTTACTTGGGTTAGCCATAGTTGTTTCTTGTTGCCTAAAAATAAGGAATCCTAACTGATATAAAGTTCCCATTGTTTACAGAGTGAGATTTGCAAATGTTTTATTTCAGCTTCTAAAAATCTCCATATTCTGGGCATAACTTTTTTTTTTTTTAAGATTTTATTTATTTATTCGACAGAGACAGAGACAGCCAGCAAGAGAGGGAACACAAGCAGGGGGAGTGGGAGAGGAAGAAGCAGGCTCATAGCGGAGGAGCCTGATGTGGGGCTCGATTCCATAACGCTGGGATCACGCCCTGAGCCGAAGGCAGACGCTTAACTGCTGTGCCACCCAGGCGCCCCCTGGGCATAACTTTATCTAACTTTTCCCCACCACTACTTCCCTACAAACATAAATTACTGCAAAAATGACCTGCCCCCATTCCCCTCCAACCGCTCCCCACCCTTTTTCCTCCCTCTGTGCGTCTGCCAATTTCTCATTCTGAAATGTCTTCTCTTTTTCACATCTGATTAATTTCATTTCCTGACTTCTCTCTTTGGAACCCCATAGTACTTTTTGTTGTTGTTATGTGAAATCTATATTTATAACTATATCATGTAAACAAGATGTATATAACTTACATATGTAAAGAAAAATAATGAAACAAACAGCATCCGGTTTAAGAAAAACTAATGTAACCAATTCCTTGAAGCACTTTGTGAGCCCCTCTCTAATCTCATTTCTCCCTCTCTAGAGAAAGCCACTGTCCTGTTTTGTACTTGTTCCTTTGTCTTTCATTTTAGTTTTGCAATGTACATATATATTTCTAAACAATATATTGTGTGGTTTTGCCTGGTTTTACCTTATACAAATGCAACCATACCACATTTATTCTTAATTAGCTTTCTTCTGCCCAATTGTTAAGTGTTTGCAATAACTCTTGTCGATTTGTATAACTATGGTACATTTGTTTTCACTGCTATGTAGTGTTCCACTATATGAATTTACAAGAATTTATTTTACCATTCAACTGTTGATGGATATTTAGTTTGGTGCCAGTTTTGTTTTTCTTTTTCCTTAAATAACTTTTTAACTTCCTGAAGACACAGCTCAAAGTAGAGTGGCTCTGGAGTCAGACTGGTTGCATTTAAATCCCTGCTCTACCACTTTCTGTGGTCTTGGACTACTGAGTGACTCAGCTTTCACATCTATTACGTAGTAGAGTAGTAGGCAGTGCCTGGAATGAAGTTGCTGCTTGATATTTGTTGATTGAAGAATGGTTCTCTCACATCTACACATATACTATAATCCACTAAAATGAATTACTATCAAGTTTCCAAACATTCTTTGCTGTTTCCTAAGACCACAGTTATCCTCAGGTCATTTTTCTTTCCTTAGAATTGCTTCTCTTCCTACTTCCACTATCCAAATCCTTCATGGCTTAACTGTAATGTTAACTTCTTGATAAATCCTTTTCTCATCACCTCTTGCAGAAATGATCCTACCTTTTAATTCTTATGACAATTTGGTTGTGTTACTCTCTGGCTCTTTTAATATATTGCCGGTGTGATAGTTATTTAAATACTTTATTTCTTCCTGATAGAGATTATAAACTAATTTCAAGACAGTAGGCAAACTTTACACATTTTGGTTTACTTTCAGCCCCTAGCCTGATGCCTTGCTTATGGTACCCAATAAATTTTAATAATTTGTAAAACAATTCAAATAGGTGATTATTGTGGATATCTGTTGCCATGTAGTAAACCACACCAAAAATTTACTGGCTTAAGATTATAGCCATTTATTTACTCATGATTCTGTGGGTGAGCAATTTGGCCTGGGTTTACCAGGCAATTCTTGGCCTTGCCTGGGATCATTCACATAGATTTAGTCATCTGATGGCTTGATTGGGCCTGGGTGGCCTAGCTGTCCTCCTTCACATGTCCAGATGGTGGTGGTGGCTGTTGGCTGGGGCATGTGTCTCCAGCAGGATATTCCAGACTTTGCTTCCAAGAGAGCAGGAGTGGGAGCTGCAAGGTCTCTTGAAGCCTAAACTCCACAGTTGCACATTGTCATTTCTGTTGCATTCTTTCATCAAAGAAAATCACAAAGCCAACTCCAAAGTAAGAGATGAGAAAATAAATTCTACGGTTGATGCAAGAGTGGCAAAGTAACATTACAAAGGGAGTATATGGAAGGAATTATTGTGCCATCTCTACAAGTAATCTACCATAGTGATTATATGTAGAATTTCCTTTTACCTCGAGTTCAGATTTCAGCTTAAATCTTAGATGGATTGCTTATCTAAGAAAGCATTTCCCAACCATTTTGCTAAATCATAAAAACCTTCTTAGTTTTAATCATGAGGTAAATTAACACACTTTTTTTTAATGCTATTTATTTATTCAAGAGAGAGAGAGAGTGGGAGAAATCATGAGCAGGGGGAGGGGCAGAGGAAGAAGCGGGCTCCCTGATGCAGGGCACGATTCCAGGACCCTGGGATCATGACCTGAGCCACCCAGACACCCCAACACACTTAATTTTAGGGAGACAGCAACAGTGATAATGATGACTAGTATACCAGCTAATGTTTATTTCATCCATGTTCTGGGGTAAGCAGGTTAACTTATACTGTCTTATTCAGCTATCACTATTTGAGTTAAGCATTATTATCTCATTTTTATTAATTTATTGTTTTTTTCTTTAAAAATAAGGAACTTGAAGCTCTAACAGTCTGTTACTTGCCCAAACATTACATATTAATGACACATACTACTTCAGGAAGTTAAGGTAAAAATGTAGGCTTCCAAAGAAAAACATTTTACATTGTCTGTTTATATATTATTAATTATAAAGTAAATGTATCTTCGGCCTCTAGAGCAGGAGTGATCTTTTATTCCTTGGCATCCTGGTGTTGAGTCTCTGGCCTCTGGCGTCCCACTTGCTAAGTCTCTGCTATTCCCTTGTTCTTAATATTGATTGTGCCAATATACCTTTACCAATTTTTTTGGTATGGTGAAAATATGGGATTGAGAGAAAGACAGGTTTGGTATTCTGGTTCTGCCAGTTATTAGCCGTGTAATATGGAACAAGTTTTCTAACCAGTTAATTCCTCTGTAAAACAGGTGGAATAAGAATTAAATTTCAAAATGAAAGAATTCACTTAAAACCTCCAGCATAATACCTGAGATAGACAAGGCCTCAATAGGGGCACCTGGGTGGCTCAGATGGTTAAGCCTCTGCTTTTGGCTCAGGTCATGATGTCCAGGTCCTGGATGGAGCCCCATGGCAGGCTCCCAGCTCAGCAGGGAGTCTGCTTCTCCCTCTCCCTCTGCCTCTCCCCCTGCTTGTGTTCTCTCTGCCTCTCTCTTTCTCTCATATGAATAAATAAAATTAAAAAAAAGAGGCCTCAGTAAATTTTCTTTCTGTCTTTTATACATACAGTGTTGTTTCAGAAATCAGACTTTGCTGGGAATTCAATTTTAAGTCATCTGAATTCACATCTCCTGCCTCTTGGAATTATGTCCCAGACAAACCCATTTTCTGAAGTGACCTCTTCCTAAATCTGCTTCAAGAGAAATAGTGCCTGGCTGTGATCCTGGCCTTATAGTCCACCTGGACTGAAGATCCTAGCCTGTCACTTAACCTACAGTGTGACGGCCTCCCAGTTTTCAGATGGTAAGAACTTGCAGGACACTTAATCTCAAAGGGAATCTGGGCCAGTTTTACCAGGACAAAAAGGAGGAGCTGAGTACTGTGCTAACTAATCCAGGACATTTGGTCACCTTATCACTTTAACCCATTAATTTATTTACCAAGTGACTATCACCAGGGCTATTTTAGCCCTACTTTTCTTCTAAGGAACTCCTCAAACCTTCAGCTTGAGAGATGCTGGATTATTTGAAGTAGAGACCAATGACAGATATTAAGGACCTCTTTTCAATTAAAAGCAAATTAAAATGGCACACTTAGAACCAAGAGATTACTGATTTTGAAAAAGGCAGAAAACAAGAGAGAAATGGAAGACATGGTTGGAGGTAAGGGAGGAGTAGAGTAACAATTGGGGGATTATTATCCTATAGTTGTGTTACTAAGCAAAAACATAATTGTGGGCAATTATTTCTCTTCTTTGAGTTCACACTGTGGTACATATTATTCATTTATTTGTTCAACAAATAGGTATAAAGCACAGACAGCATGCCAGGCAATGAGTAAGGTGCCAAGATTATAGTAAGGAATAAAATCAGATTTATTGTCTGATATAGTAGCTTAAAAACTCAAGTAGCAACTAGCAACAGTGGTGCGGCATATACAGGAGTTCCAGGTGTGGCTGGGGAATTCAAAAATATACGTATGATATGAGTGATAAAGATTATGAAAAATTGGAGAGTAGCATCCCTTTATTAAATGGGACAGCTGTTACTTAGCTCTAGCTGATTTTTGCTTTTCAAGAATGTGTGGTGTACTGGTATCAAGAGAAACCAGAATTCTGAATTTTTATGTGAAATTCATGGCTGAGGGGATATTGGCTCAAAATTTAAAAACAAACAAACCAAAACAAAACTGAGACACCAGTTTGAGATTCTCTCGTTTCCAGAGGATTTGTTCCTAGTGGAAGTGTGAATGAGCTCATGGTTTTGAAATAGTAGTAGGTGTAAGAGTATAAATTGTTACCTAACCTGCTCAACTTGATTTTTAAAGCTATGATGCTGAGGAGGCATAGGAAGAGGCAGTTAATACAGAATTTGAAATGAATAACCTAGAATAGCAGTCTAGATTCTCAGAGGGTATATTCAATCATCACTCTAAGTACTTGGTTATAGAAATATAGTATTACATTTCTGTATTTATGGTGGGCAGGGCATGCTTACTCCAGCATACATGAAAAGCAGGGTAATGAGAACTGGTAGCACCAGGTGAATGTTGGGGCACATAAACGGAGCTATCTGTTTTCAAGAGTGGTTTCTACCAACTGCAGTGGTTTCAGAAAGCCTTCTTTATCCTTGAGATCTTCCTCTCCACCTCGTCAGGTAAGCTCAAATCCTAAATTCTGGTAGGGATGCCTAAGTTTCTCCATTTACTCTCCTTGTTAGTGTTTCAGTCTGTATTATGGCCTCCTGCTCCTCCCAGCATTGCTTAAATACTTATTCTTTGTTAATACTGCTCCAAAGACCCCTACTTAACAATATTTCTCAACCTCATCTGAACTTCTTCAGAATTTGTGTTCTATATCATTCAACTTAATCTTTAATCAGCTATTATCTTACATTGTCATTTAAATGTATCACATATATGTATGTATATCTAATATAAATGAACAAAGATAAAAGTTTATATTTATCTTAAATTCCCCGAGAGTTCCCTAAGAACACCTTCTTGGTGATTTGCCAGGACTCACAGGACTCAGAATATAGTCATACTTAGAGCTATGATTTATTACAGCAAAAGGATACAAAGCAAAATTAGCAAAGGGAAAAGGCACATGGGGCAAACTCTGGAGAAAACTAAGTGCCAACTTCCAAGAGTCTTCTCTCAATAGAGTCACACAGGACACACTTAATTCCTCCAGTAACGAATTCTAACAACATGTGTGTAATACTGTCTACCACGACTCTCATCAGAAACTCAGTGCTTGGTTTTTACTGGGATTGACCATGTAGGCACCCTCTGATTAAGATATACCAAAATTCCAGACTCCTAGAAGGAAAGCAGGTGTTTAAAAGAAACCATAGTGTTTGCACAGTTTAAGCCACTCTCATCATTTAAGGAAAGTTTTATATTTGTGTAGGGAACTGTTTATCATTCAAATTCCCAGATACGAACCAACCTTGCAAGCAGGCCTTCCTCAGGACAGCAGTCTCAGCCTGCTCTGTTAACTGTCTTCTGAACACTGCCCATGAATACTTGGGTGAAGGGAAGGATGAACTGGAAGATTTTTCTTTTAATACTATCAAAGAACCGATTAGACTCATTATTCACATAAATATTCTTCCCTAATACTTCATGCGTTATGTGTAATAAACTACATATTTTCCAATTACAGAAAACTTATCTGAATGTTTTTACCCTTTTTATTTTATTTTATTATTTATTTATTTATTTAGAGGGGTTGAGAGCATGTAAATGGGATTGGGGGAGGGGAGAGGGAAAGGGAGAGAGAGAGAATCCCAAGCAGGCTCCAAGCCTAGTGTGAGCCCAACAGGGGACTTGATCCCACTACCCTGAGATCATGACCTGAGCTGAAATCAAGAGTTGGATGCTTAACTGACTGAGCCACCCAGGTGCCCCTACCCTTTTTATTTTAAAGCAAATTCATGCTTTTGGGGGGAAAAAAAGTTTGAGCAATGTGCAAGTTTGGAAAAAGCAAAAACTTTACCTCAGCATTTTCCCTCTTAATATTTTGCTTTATATCTCTCCAGGTTTTTTGCTATGCACATACAAATATATACATGCAAAACCAGATTCTTACTAAAGAGATTTTCCTGCAACATGCATTTTTTCACGTAAAATTATGTAACAGATCTTTTTCATACCAGTATCTATAGACCTATTACAATTTTTCCAGTGGTTACACACTAGCCCATTGTATTGAGATATCATAATTTAACCTATTCCCAATCTTTTCCTGCTAAAAACTATGATAAGTATCCTTCTATTCATACATTTTTGTATTTCTATAGGACATAGGATAAAGTCCTAGAAGTAGAAATGCTGTGTTAAAGTGAAAATGCTGTTTTAGTTTATCCCTTTTATGGTAAGCTATATTAAACTCTTTATGTAACATTCAGTAGTGATTTTTTTTTTTTTTTTGAGAGAGAGAGAGTGGGGAGGGGCAGAGGGAGAGAGAATCCTAAGCAAGCTCCACACATGGAGCCTGTCATGGGGCTCAATCTCAAACCATGAGATCATGACCTGAGCCAAAATCAAGAGTTGGGCACTTAACCGACTGAGCCACCCAGGCACCCCAACAGTGATATTTTTTGGCTGACTATTCAGCATCCATTCCCTTTCTTTCCCTTTCCGACCCATTCTAAGGTTTTCTCTTGTAAAACCAATCCTCTCTCATTACATAGTGTTCACACAATTTGGGTGGGGTCAACTACTACCAGGTCACATCCTTGTCATTGTTGAATGGGCAGTAGTAATTCAGGTCTGTGCTAGTCAGCACATGACATCCACCTTATAAAAATAACTGATTCAAGATGGACATATCAAAGCACAGTTCAGACTTTTGGCACATGGGCAGACCTAAGAGAAGTGACGCTTTCTATCTTTGAATATGAAAAAGAAAGCATGTTGTCCTGAGTACTTCTAGCAATGATCTCTTCACCATGAGAAAGCCACCTGAGAAGGAAGCTGATATATAGAAGAGATGAAGGTAAGAACATTGTAGAGAAACAGTATAAAAGCCACAACTAAACCTTGTTAGATAAGGTTTACCCACTTTACTACTGGGATTTTCAGTTGTTATTCAGAGTCCTGCGTGTTTAACAAACTGAAGTTGGGATTTGTTACTGGAATCCCAAAGCACACCAACTGATACATTTGTTCTCCATTTATGCATAGCCAGAAGCATAATCTTTGGGATTAGGTGGATCTTGGTTGATATTTCAACTAGCCATGGGGCACCTGGGTGGTTCAGTTGGTTAAGCGTCTGCCTTTGGTTCAGGTCATGATCCCAGGGTCCTGGGATTAAGCTCCACGTCAGGCTCCCTGCGGGGGAGCCTGCTTCTCCCTCTGCGTCTCCTCCTGGCTTGTGCTCTCTCACTCTCTCTTTCAAATAAATAAGATTTTTTTTTAAAGATTTTATTTATTTATTGGACAGGGAGAGACACAGCAAGAGAGGGAACACAAGCAAGCAGAGTGGGAGAGGGAGAAGCAGGCTTCCCCGCTGAGCAGGGAGCCTGATGTTGGGCTTAATTCCCAGGATCCTGGGATCATGACCTGAACCAAAGGCAGATGCTTAACGACTGAGCCACCCAGGCGCCCCTCAAATAAATAAAATCTTTAGGGGCACCTGGGTGGTACAGCGGTTAAGCGTCTGCCTTCGGCTCAGGTGTGATCCTGGCATTATGGGATCGAGCCCCACATCAGGCTCCTCCGCTATGAGCCTGCTTCTTCCTCTCCCACTCCCCCTGCTTGTGTTCCCTCTCTCGCTGGCTGTCTCTATCTCTGTCAAATAAATAAATAAAATCTTTAAAAAAATAAAATAAAATCTTTAAAAAAAGGGGTGCCTGGGTGGCTTGGTTGGGTGAGCATCTGCCTTTGGCTCAGGGTCCTGGGATCGAGCCCCATGTCAGGCTCTCTGCTCAGTGGGGAGTATGTTTCTCCCTTTCACTCTCCTTCTGTGCTCTCTCAAATAAATTAAGAAAGAAAGAAATATAGAAAGAAAGAAAAAGAAATTTCAGCTAGCCATATAAATATGTGACACTATGTTACAATTTTCTTTTCTTTTTTCTTTAAGTAGGCTCCATGCCCGGTGTGGAGCCCAGCCTGGGGCTTGAACTCATGACCCTGAGATCAAGACCTGAGCTGAAATCAAGAGTCGGATGCTTAACTGACTGTCAGGCTCCCTGACAATTTTCTGAATCAATTTTTATCATCTTATTTTATGGGGATAATTGTATCTACCTTACAAGGGGATTACAGTATTATATGGTAGAATATGTAAATCACTTCACAGGGTACCTGGACCTAGTTGGACTTCTAATTCAATTTTTTTTCTGTACTGTCTTATATATGAATACCTCAGCAATGCATTCTGAGAGTGATACTATAAAGAAAAACACTTTACACAATAATCTGGTATTAAAAATGTGTGGCATAAGTACCAATTTTTATTTTGGTGCCCATGTTTGTCTTTAAGAAGAGAAAAGGTTTCAGGGTGTCTGGCTGGCTCATTCAGTAGAGTATATGACTCTTGATCTTAGGGTCATGAGTTCTAGCCCCTTGTTGGGGGTAGAGATTACCAAAAGAAAGAGAGAGAGAGAGAGAGAGAGAGAGAGAGAAATGGTTTCAACATAGATTAACATGGAATGGCTCTGGGTATCTTAAAATTAAAAGATATCAGGGGTGCCTGGGTGGCTTGTATTTACATTAAAATAAATAGAATTTATTGTAATTAAAACAATCCTGTTTGCTATTTACGAATAGTATGTAGGAGGCAAATTATCCTTTGTGTTTTTTACAAATACAATAGGATCAACAGTATCACACTTTGGAAAACCAGTTGCTTTTTGCAATCTTTGATACAAATGTATGGTATCATTAACATCTCATATTCATAGATTTAAGCTTACCATGAAATCCCCAAACACTGCTTCTTCCCCCACCTTTTTAGAGTAAAAACATTGACATTCTTTCGTAGACTGCTCAGCGTAGGTCGATTTTTTTTTTTTTTTGTAAGAACCACCCAGCGAATGGGTGATTTCGCTTCCGCAGAAGCTTTCAGGCAGCACTGACAGCTGCGCGGGCCGAACCCTTGCCAACTGCGGTGGTCACTGGGTCTGCAGCTGGGGGGGCGCTTGCCTTGGGTAGGCAGGTTGAAGAACTAGTCTCCCGCAACCTCCGGGGCCAGGTTTTGGCCAGGACACTCTGTTAACCGTAGAGGGTAATGGAGACTCAAATCAGGTCCCAATCCCTCCCGCCCCAGACCCGCTGGGGAGTTCTGCGCAGGCGCGGCGGTTGTGCGACATCCGTCACTTACGGCTGAAGCGGTTTGTGCTGGGAGTTGGTGGCGCGGTGCAGGGCTCTTAAGAACCAGCGGCTTGGGCGCGGGTAATCAGCTCCCTTTCCCCCTTTCCCACTTCTTCTAGGTTCTTGGGACAAGTGCGGAGCTTCCGGACCTGATGCGGGCGCCCTGTCTTGGACTGTCCCACCTTGCTCCTCTACTGCTCCGGGTGCTCCCGCGCCCAGGTGGGGGTGAGGGGCGGGGTCGGGGGCTGGGCTGGACTCCATCCTGGCATCTTCGTGTTGAAATCTCCCGGGTAACTCACGGTTCTTCTTGTTTTCCAAGACTGGTTTCCGGGGATTGTGACTTGCAGGGTCCGCCATGGAGCCAGAGCAGATGCTGGAGGGCCAGACGCAGGTACCAGGAGGCCCTGGCTTCAGGGTGGCGGTGTGCAACAAGAAGGGGTGGCTCACGTCTCAGTGACCTGTGTTTTGTTTTGTAGGTTGCAGAAAACCCTCACTCTGAGTACGGTCTCACAGACAATGTCGAGGTAATTCGCTCAGTTCTTATGCCGTATCTGAACGTCTTTCATAAGCTGGAGAAAACTTGGGATCCATTTTTACTAGGTTACTTTGCACAAGGGAAAACTTTATCAGCATGAACTAAATAGTATCAAATTATGGGTAGCCTGTTTTATTAGCAGTACTAATACTTTGTGGTATACAGACGTTCAAATTAGTTTTGAGTCAAGAGGTTGAACTTCTGAAAGTGATATAAAGAAAACAAACATGCGTTACTAATGGAGACGGAATCGTTTTGCTTGGTGGGTATTAATGAATCTGTTGGGATATGTTTTGGAAAAACTGCACATTAAAATTGGCACCCGTTGTCTTCGTAGCAGAATAGTGTGCTGGTGCAGTCAACATTTAATAAATGTTGATTTCTTTGCGTTTAGTAGTAGATGCCATTGGAAGCTTTAACACGTAATAGACATTGTTTTTGCCTTACACAGTTAAGTCTGAATTCAAAGAATACATGTAAAAAACATACAAAAGATTTAGCGATTTTTCATATAAGTGCGAGGAGGTGGTTGTTTAAAAGTAGAAGTTGTTTTGTAAGTGAATGAGTGAATGCTAGGACAAATGCATTAGCCAAAGCTGGGTGGGATTGGTTAGGAAAATAGAGGTTTCAGGGAGATGTGTGTGTTTTATTGGGGGAGGAGGTGGAAGACATTGCCAGTGATTAAGTTTGGGTAAATGCAGAACGGGAGTATTTCCAAGAAGAGTAATAATAGGAACAGCTGCTAGTATCTCTTTACTTTTACTGTGTGCCCGGCACACTGCTAAGTAATTTGCATGTATCTTCAGTCCTATAAAGCTCAGAGAAGTTGAGGAACTTGTGTAAAGTCACCAGGAAGTAAGTGGAAGGCTGTGTTAAACCCAGGCAGGTTGACATTTTTGAGGTACAGTTAAATTGTGTTGATGATCTTGAGTTCCCTGGCATGTGGAATGACCACTCTGTGCCTTATGAAATTGCTAGAAATGCTTCTGGGTTTGATATCAGTATTAAGAGAACTTCTTTTCATAATGTAGTCTTTAATTGAAACTGGTGAAGACCCTCTACACCACTTTGTGTTCTATTCATTCAAGAAACTTCTTTATAGACATCAGCAGTCATATATATACGTATATATATATATATATGTATACATGTATATATATACGTATATATATGTATATATACGTATATATGTATATATATGTATATATATACATATATATATGAATGTATTTATATTTTTTAAAGATTTTTTTTATTTGACACAGAGAGAGAGACAGCGAGAGAGGGAACACAAGCAGGGGGAGTGTGAGAGGCAGAGGCAGGCTTCCCGCTGAGCAGGGAGCCTGACACGGGGCTTGATCCCAGGACCTTGAGATCATGCCCTGAGTGGAAGGCAACGCTTAATGACTGAGCCACCCAGGCACCCCATTAGCAGTCTTTTCCTGATGGTGCTTGTATATGAAGGCACAGTCATGATAAGTAGAGCAGTGATTCCCAAAGGCTTTCTCTCAAGTCCTCAGACCAATTTCCATGGTAAAGTGAGAAAAAAAATGAGAGCGGAGGGAGTGTTTGATAATGATACATTGTTTGGTGATTGGTCCTCCTGCTTCTATAATTTTAAAATGCCCATTCTTTATGAATTAATGGTGGTAGTAAAATAATAGTTTATTTATTTGTAAGTTTTTACTTAGCAAAATAGAGTTAACATTCCTGTGTTAGTCCCTTTGTTCATTGTGTAATTTTTAATTTGTTGTGGTATTTGAAAGTCTGGAAACCACTACTCTATAGCTGCTGCTGCTTTTTCTCTTATTCCGTTTTATTTCCTTTTATTGGCTTAAAAGTTCTAATTTCTTTTTAGGTGCTTGCTTTATAGTTTTTAGCATGTGAGTCTAACTTCACAATTTACCTTAAAGTGGTATTATTTCTTTTTGTGTATAGTATAAGAACCTTACAACAAGGACGCCTGGGTGGCTCAGTCAGTTGAGCGTCAGACTCTTGGTTTCAGCTTAAGTCATGATCTCTTGGGTTGTGGGATCCAGCCTTCAGTCAGGCTTCTTGCTCAGCAGGGACTCTGCTTGAAAGATTCTCTTCCTCTGCCCTTCCCCCTGCTTGTTCTCTCTCACAAAATAAATAAATAAATCTTAAAAACAAACAACCTTATAACAGTATTCTCCCATTTTCTCTCAACTGGCCTTTGTACTGTTATTACATATTTTACTTCTACTTATGTTATAAATCCTGTAATTCATTATTTTTATTTTTTCTTTAAAGGGTTAATAATCTTTAAAGAGATTTAAACAATAGTGGAAAGGAATATTTCACATTTACCCACATATGTACCATTTACCATATTTGCCATCTTGACTTTTCATTCTTTTTTTTAAATTAAGATTTTATTCATTTATTTGACAGAGAGAGTGAGAGTGAGCACATGCATGCACAAACAGGGGGAGCAGCAGAGGGAGAGGGAGAAGCAGGCTGTCCGCTGAGCAAGGAGCTCAATGTGGGACTCGATCCTGGGACCCCGTGATCATGACCTGAGCCAAAGGCAGATGTTTAATTTACTGAGGCACCCAAGCACCCCTTAACTCTTCATTCTTTTGTGTAGATCCAGATTTCCTTCTGCCTTAAGGGCTTCTTTTAACATTTCTTGTAGTGTAGGTCTGCCGGTAAGGAATTCTTCAAGCTTCTGAATGTTTAAAAAGTCATTATTTTGTCCTATTCTTTTTTTTTTTTTTTTTTTTTTTTTTTTTTTGTCTTTATTCCTGAGATATTTTTGCTGGGTATAGATTTGCTTCACTGTCTTGTTGGCTGACATTGTTTCTGACAGGAAATCTGCAGTCACTTCTTTCTTTGCTTCTTCATACTTAATGTGTCTTCTTTTGGTGCTTTTACAATTTTATTACAGTTTTTAAATGATTCGATTATGATATGTCTTTGTGTAGTTTTTTAAAAAAATATGTGTGTTGTGCTTAGGATTCATCGAGTTTCTTGGGTCTGTGGGTTTAGAGTTTTTATGAAATTTGGGAAAATTTCAGCCATTATTTCTTTAAATATTTTTAAGTACTCTGTAAACTTGATTTACTTATGTTTTCCTCTCCCTTCTTGAAGATGTGGAAGATGTTGTAATAACTGGTTAATGGCATTGCCTATTCTATCATCTGTATCATTTCTGAGTCTATATCTGTGGATTGAATTTTTTCCTCAATATGGGTAGTATATCCTGCTTCTTTGCCTATGTGGTGATTTCTTATTGGAGGGCATTGTGCATTTTACCTTGTTGGGTACTGGTTATTTTTGTATTCTTTCAGACATTCTTGAGCCTTGTTCTAGGCCACACTAAAGTTACTGAGAAACAATTTGATTCTTTTGAGGTTTGCTTTAAGCTTTGTTAGGTAGGACAAGACCAGCCTTTAATTTAGGCCTAGTATCTGCCCCTTTCATCTCCCCCAGTGCTCCACGTATTACAGTTTTCCAATTTTGGGTCACAGGAACATAAACTATTCCTGGCCTTGTATGAGCTGCAGGGATTATGTCTCCTGCTCATTCCAGGTGTTTTTTTCCTTGGCTTTTGGTAGTTTACTGTTATGCATGCACTGTATTCATCTGAAGACTGCTAGGCAGTCTCTTTAGTCTCTTTCTATGTATCTCTCTCCTCTCCATGCACTCTGCAGTACTCTGTCCTGCAAATTCTAGTTGTCTTGACCTCCCTGAAGTTTCAAGTCTGTCTTCTCAGCTCAGGGAGACTGCTGGGCTCTGCTTTGGTTCTACATTAAATCCTATAAGTTTTCTAGGCAGGAAGCAGTAAGCTGGGACAATCCTAGGGCTCACCTTATTTTTTTCCCCATGTTTGTGATTATTGTACACCATTAACACCTTCTACCTTTTAGGGGGAGTAATTTGGAGATATATTTTTTTAGATTAATTCAGGATTTGGGCTTAACTAAAATTAAGCCTGGCAGTTGGCACATAGTGGATATTCATTAAATATTTGAAAGAAAAAAAAATTAGAGGATTTGGCCAAGGGGTTTATTATAAGATCTAGAGGAGTTGTTCAAGTGTTGCTGTTCCTTATTGAAGGCATTAGAATGTCATGTAACTGACTAGTTTTTGTCATATATGGGTATTATCTGTTGGAATTTACCAGGGAACAATACATTTCTTAATCCATGAACAAATAACTATTTTACCATTAGTTAAATACAGAACATTATTGTCTTGTAAGTCTCAAAATAAGATGGAAAAATGAGCAAAGTTAGAATAGTTGGCAGACATAGTTGTGGAAACTATCTTTGGAAACCATGGTATATATAAATTGTAGGTATATGATTGAAGTTTTTTTTTTTTTTTTTACCACTTTTTACAAAATAAAATTGTCTAAAAAATTAAGTCTAGAAAATGTTTTTTTGTTGTTGCCTCATATCCAGTTTGAGTTTGATTGAAGTTAAAGCTCATTTTTTAAAAAATGATTTCATTTTTAAGTAATCTCTACGTCCAATGTGGGGCTTGAACCCACAACCCCGGGGTCAAGAGTTGCATGCTCCAGGGATGGCTCAGCCATTAAGCATCTGCCTTCGGCTCAGGTCATGATCCCAGGGTCCTGGGATCGAGCCCCACATCCGGGCTCCCTGCTCAGCGGGAAGCCGGCTTCTCCCTTTCACACTCCCCTTGCTTGTGTTCCTGTCTCTCACCTTCATACTCCCCTTGCTTGTGTTCCCTCTCTTACCGTCTCTCTCTGCCAAATAAATAAATAAAATCTTAAAAAAAAAAGAAAAAAGAGTTGCATGCTCCACCAGCTGAGCCAGCCAGGTGCCCTAAAGTTCATTTGTTTTTATTTTATTTTATTTTTAAAAATTTATTCATTAGAGAAAGAGAGTGAACACGAGCACAAGCAGGGGGGAGGGTCAGAGAGAGAGGGAGAAGCTGACTCCCTGATGAGCGGGGAGCCTGATGCAGGGCTCCGTCTCAGGACCCATGGCCTAAGGTGAAGGCAGCTGCTTAGCCAATTAGCTGACTGAACCACCCAGGCTCCCCCCAAAATTCATTTAAATGAAAATGTTCTTAGTAGTGTTTTGCCTTATAGATAGCCACTTATTTCTAAATTTCTAAAATGGTTTATTTGTAAAAGAATGCAAAGTTTTTCAATAAAGCAGTTTTTGGTGCTCTGGATGTCAGATAAATCTATGTCAAAGACCTAAAATTTGGGGTTTCTTATGGGTAGAAAGTATAAGTTGTTTCTTAAACATCATTTAAATATCACATTAATGATCTTTTCCATATTAGTAATTTCCCCCATTTTTTGGCTGTCATTTACTTAGTATTTTTTCTTGATTCTGTTCACTTTTAAAAGTCACAAATGCATTTCTTTAAAAAACAAATGGAAAAGCATTCTCATTTTTGATAGAGGATAACCATAAGAATGAAAACAGTGAATACAAAATGGTGGTAATAAATTTTAGCTACATTCTTTTGCCATTAGAAAGCTCTGAGCCTGCAGCCTGCTCTCTCTGTTAAGAAAAGAGTGTAGCAAATGTTACAGAAGTGTTACAGACCTATTAGTACCAAAGTGAGTCTTTGTCCTTGATACTGTCTGTGATGAAAGAATTGAAACAGGTCTAACTTTCTCAGTGTGATTCAGTGCTACTTAGTGTCATGTCCAGATTTTTTGAAGCATAGTGTAAGAAGGTATTCTTATGAAAAAAAGAGAAAGCACTTGTATTTACCCCTAAACAGGCAGAAGGAAAGGGAGAAGGAGTAGAGTAGGATGGAGATACTGGAGTGTGTGGCTGACTCAAGTCTGTAGAGTGTGCCATGCTTGATTTCAGGCTCATGAGTTCAAGCCCCACATTGGGTGTGGAGCCTACTTAATTAAAGCAAGTAAATAAAAGAATGAGATACTATGTTGCCTTCAGAGAGAAAAGGTTTAAATGGATTTTAGAGATGGGTCTGATTTTATTTTGGCAGAGATTTGCTGTTCAATATCAGCGTTCTAGTCATCGATTTGTCTTTCCTATTAGTGTTGTATTTCCATTAATTTTTGTTTAGCACTCAAGATAATCTAGTCATTTGTAATATACATGCATGTTTTTTGAATCCACTAGAGGATAGTAGACAATGAGAAGATAAATGCAGAAAAGTCATCAAAACAGAAAGTGGATCTCCAGTCTTTGCCAACTCGTGCCTACTTGGATCAGACAGTTGTGCCTATTTTATTACAGGGACTTGCTGTGCTTGCAAAAGAAAGGTAAGATAATAGTGTCTAGCGAATGGAGTTACCAGAGAAAGCTAAATAAAGACTTTCCTAATTGAAATATCATTAGTTAAAAAAAAAAAAAAAAAGGAATATCATTAGTTGTGTTATTTTTAAAATATAAGGAATTTATGAATATTAGAGTTTTAAAAAAAAGCCATAATCTCAACAATTCAGACACTTTCATTTATCTACTAGTTTTAGATCATATACATATTTGTAAATTGTACATGTAATATACATGTAATTTTAGATGTCCCTTTTACTTAATATTATAACATAAAACTCTTTCCATATCTCTGCATAGTCTTTGTGATTATAATTTAATTATAACAGTACCGCATTTAACTTAGCCATTTTCTCATTGTTGAACACTTATGTCCAATTTCCTTTGTTGATGTAGGTTAGCTGGCAATTTATATGTTTTTATGCCTCTTTTGCCTTTGTTTAATTACTTTTTAAAAAAGATTTTATTAATTTATTTGAGAGAGAGTGGGAGCCAGTGAGCACAAGGTGGGGGGAGGGGGAGAAGTAGAGGGAGAAATAGGCACCCCACTGAGTAGGTCCCTGGGATCATGCCTGGACTGAAGGCAGATGCAGAACTGACTATGAGCCACTCAGGTGCCCCTGCTTAATTACTTTCTTATGATAAATTTCCAAGAGTTGATTTGCTAGTTTGAGGAACATGACTATTATAGTGTTTGACACATAAAATCACTTTTCTCTCCAAAAGTTTATCCTTCAATTTCTTCCACTATCATAACCTCATCAGCATGAGTGTTATTATGAACTTTTCTTGCCAACTTGTTTTGATTTATACTTCTTTGTTGGCAACATTACAGTTTTTTTCTGTACGTTTTTTCCTCATAATTCTACCTAAGTTCTTTTGTATAAGCAAATCCAATAAGAAAAACGTTTTTGTAAGTTGGTTATATGTATAGAATAGGATTTGTTTATGACTGCAGGATATGTCTTTGCTTTAATAGTGTCAATTAAAATATGGGCATCTTTTGTATATTTTTTTGTTCTTTATCTACAGAAGGTTGATATAGGGGAATTATGAATATTGCTTTAAATGCTAGAAGGAAAAATTTGAAGTTTTTAAGTAACATGCTGTTAGTAAATACACTTTTTAAGTAAGGAATTATGGCAAAATTATTCATGAAATTAATCATAAATATGTGAAAAATTGTTTATGTCTAGGCAGTTCAAAAGACTGTTTAAAATGCTAAGGGAATGTTTTGAGATCATTGTAAATTAATTGTAAATAATGCCTTTTCATAGTGGATTTTAAATAGCTGATTCCCCCAACTTTTCGTCTTTCGACTTTTGACTTGTTTTCTCACCAAGAATAATTTATGGAAAAGTGATAAATATGAAATATATCTTTTGTTAACATTTTTTCCTAGTTTTATTGAGAAATAATTGACATATATCACTGTATAAGCCTAAGGCATACAGCATAGTGGTTTGATTTACATATATTGTGAAATGATACTGCAATGGGTTTAGTTAACATCCATCATCTCACATAGATGCAATAAAAAGGAAAAAAAAAAAAAGACATTCTCCTTGTGATGAGAACTCTTAGGTCCTCCCCTCAACAGCTTTGCTGTCTATCACACAGCAGTGTTAGCTGTGGTCATTGTGTCATACATCATAACCCTGGTGCTTATTCGTTTTGTAACTGGAAGTGTGTGCCTTTTGACCACTTTCCTCCAATTCCCCATTCTCCCACCACTTAAATTTTTTTTTAAAGATTTTATTTATTTATTTGTTTGTTTGTTTATTTATTTATTTATTTAGAGAGAGCATGAGTAGGCAGAGCAGTAGGCAGAAGGAGAGGGAGATGCAGTGTTCTGTTGACCAGAGACCCAGGACCCTGGGATCATGACCTGAGCCAAAGGCAGATGCTTAACCGACTGAGCCACGCAGATGCCCTTACCACCTCTTAATTTTAAAATATGTTTAACTTCTCAGTTGAACTGAGTGGTAGCAGTATTAGAACTATTATTGATGTAAGTATTTGAAGTAAAATAGAGGTGCTTTTTTTTTTTTTAAGATTTTATTTACTTATTTGTCAGAGAGAGAGAGAGAGACAGGGCACAAGCAGGGGGAGTGGCAGGCAGAGGGAGAAGCAGGCTCCCTGCTGAGCAAGGAGCATGATGTGGGACCCCATCCCAGTACCCCGGGATCATGACCTGAGCCAAAGGCAGACGTTTAACTGACCAAGCCACCCAGGTGTCCCTAGAGGTGCCTTTTTAAAAAGAAAAATACCGGAACTTATTTGTCCAAATGAATATTGAATCCTTTGATTAGTTTTTTGGGCGTTCATCCACTTGTCTCAGTGATGCTACAGCCATTTTCCTATATTGTTTTTGTACTCTTATTGAAGGGTAATACCTGTGGAAAAAATTGTGCATATCGTAGATGTATGGTTTGATGAATTTTCAGAATCCAAACATTATCCATGTAACTTGCACTCAGATCAAGAAACTGAATACTGTCAGGACCCCAGAATTCTCCCTGGTGACCCCTTTAAGTCATTATACCACCTGGGTAATTGTCATCCCATTGTCAAAAATTATATTTTTGAAACTTGTGTTTTAGAATGGTGTTTATAACTGGATTGAAGCCATACAAAACTTTCAGTCTCTTTTAACTATGTGACTTGCGTGTTTCATTTACCGTTATTTACCACAAATGGCCTTTGAGTTTAAAATGAAAATTAAAGTGAAAATGATGTGTTTTTGTTGTGGAATAATACATTTAAATTAATACACTCAGAATATAAATTTCTAAATTTTGGATTTCTTTTCCCTTACAGACCACCAAATCCCATTGAATTTCTAGCATCATATCTTTTAAAAAACAAGGCACAGTTTGAAGATCGAAACTGATTTATTGGGAAGAACAGAAAAATTTGGTTTCTACTGTAGATTTACATGATTAAGGGGCAGCTTTAATTGCCATGATTTTCCCCCCCTTTTTGGAAGTATAAGAACCTTCAGGACAACAGAACTTATTTCCGGAATTGCAGAAGAAAACATATATCCCTTATTTTGATTTAATCACCATACTTATTTAATGAGTGTATTCTGTGCAATTTTTTTCTCAGATTGTCTTTAACTTTGTTTTTAAAATGATCTTCAAAATAAACTCTTAAAACGTCATTATTTGAAAGTAGTTTTTGTTCTATATGACAAATATTTTATATGGTTCAGTTATTTTCATGAATTGCTTCTTTCTTGGGTCTTAGAATGCTACAATACGCCAGAATCAAGTTCAACTTAAAAAAAATCTCACCTAGTTTTTCTCAGCATTGTCTTTGGATCTCTTGGAGGGTGGGATCTGGGCATCTTGTTTTTAACATCACAGGTGACTGTAATGCACAATGAAGTTGGAGTATTGATTTAAGCATTGTGGAGGGTGTGCTATAAAGCTTTATGGTAGTAATATAATAACAGCTGTCTTTTATTGCAATTCTATGTATCAGGCGTAAGTACTATTTTACTTAAATTATCTTTAATATAGCAACTCTACAAAGTAGATATTGTTATTCCCATTTGCAGATGAGGAAACATTTGGAGAGGTTAAGTGACTTGCTCAAGACCACACTGCTGGTAAGTGCTTGAATGGCATTCACACCAAGTTCTGCCAATATGTTGCTGATAGCTACGTGAGAAGTATTTGTGCGAGTTCACATCATTGCTTCTTTTGGCTATAAAAAACACCAGGGAATCCTTTTTTGGGGGTCTGCTTACTTTGTCCTGTATGAAAAAATTAAGATAACTCATTAGCTCAGAAAAAAGAAAACTGAGGAAAGCCAGGCAGGAAGAATATTAAGAGAAGTGGTTCTCAGTGAGGAATGACTTTGCCCTCTCACCCCAGAGGACATTTGGCAGTGTCTAGAAACATTTTGGGTGTCACAACTGAAGTAAGGTGGAGTTCTACTGGCATCTAGTGGGTAATGGCCAGGAATGCTGCTAAATACTTTACAATACACGGGACAACCTGCATGCCCCACGCATCCCCAAGAATTATCTAGTTCAAAGTATCAATTAGTGCTAAGGTTGAGAAACCCTGCTTTCAGGGCACCTGGCTGGCTCAGTTGGTAGCAGGCAACTCTTGATCTCAGGATCATGAGTTCGAGCCCCACATTGGGCATAGAGTTTACTTGAGAAAAGAAACCCTGCTTTGGAAGCACATTAAAGATGTGTGTCCAAGCTAAAATGTGAAGGCAAAGTTGGAGTATGACCTGATGCTGATGAGGTATGTGTTATAGTTCACATTAATACAGGAAAAGCTTATTTCAGTAGGAGTGACACTGTGGGGAGGTGACATGCTTTCGATTTAAAATTGCAGATCTATATAATTTGCATAGGAAAAACCTGCAAAGATTGGAATCTCTTGCTTATATAGTAGTTTCCACAGATATTAATTCCATCAGATGCATTTTGGGTATTTGGCTAACTCCTACATTAATCTGCCCAAGTCTTTTTCGTGGTATTTTAACATTTGATTAAGCACTAATTGGGTGATTTTTTTTTTTTTTTTTATTAAAGCATCAATAGTTTTATCATCTTACAGCAGTTCTTCATCCATGATTCACATCAGAGCCACTTGGGGAACTTTTCATATATATTTCATATACAAATAGCCCTGGAGAGCCTGCTTAAGTTGTGATAGAGCCTGGCTTCTGAATTTGACAAAAACTCTTTTAAGGGGGTGCCTGGGTGGCTCAGTCGTTAAGCGTCTGCCTTCGGCTCAGGGCGTGATGCCGGTGTTATGGGATCGAGCCCCACATCAGGCTCCTCTGCTATGAGCCTGCTTCTTCCTCTCCCACTCCCCCTGCTTGTGTTCCCTCTCTCGCTGGCTGTCTCTCTCTCTGTCAAATAAATAAATAAAATCTTAAAAAAAAAAACAACACCCAAACTCTTTTAAGGCATTCTGATAGACACCTCTGGTTAAGACCACTTAGAAGTAATGCATTACTCTGCCTAGCGCTACATTACTTCTGGTGTTCTATTGAATTATCTTTGGGTTGGGGCTTAAATTACTGAATCTTGAAATTGATACTTTTTAAAGTAACAGCTGAGAATAGGCATATCTTTTGCTGGCAGTGCACATGCTACTTAACTGAGCACTTATCATGTGCCAGGCACCATGCTAAATACATGAATTGTTATATAATCCTCAAAAACTTGTGAGTTAGGTTTAATTTTAATACCTCATTTTTAGATGAGAAAAGTGAGATTTTGTTAACTTGGTCAAGGTTATAGGGGAAATAAGTTTGGGGCAGGGATTCAAACCCAGCTTAATGCTCTATTACTTTCCCTTAATGCTATATTACCCTCTGCTCTAATGCTCTAAAATTTTTCTTTGGGGGAAGATCAGTCTGCCCTCGTGTGTGTATAGTAGAAGCCCTTTTATCTAGTTGGTAGATGAAAAAGTGAGTCATGGTAGAGAATCATAAATGATACTGAACAGTTTTTTTTTTTTTTTAAACTTAAGCATGTTACTCTGTATTAACTTGTTAATATTTCTTTTCCAGTCTTTTCTCTGGGATTGGGTTCTCTGATTGGAATTCTGTATCATTTTTCTTCCTCAGACCACTCCTGTATTGTGTGGTCTGCACATTTCAGTCTCAGGTTTTTTGAGAGTAGAGTATGCTTTTAGACATTTAAGCAGTAATTTGTAGAATCCTATGCTTTTTTCATGATTTTTTTTCTCCAGCCTTCAGTCATCTTACCTGCCTCTAATTTGATAGTTTTTACTTAATCTTTCCAAAGCATTCCACCAAATTTTTGTATGCCTTTTGCATTATGTGTTTGTATTTCATTGGTTTATGTAATATTTAATTATGTAATGGTAGTACCTAGTGCAACTGGCATAAGTAAGCTGGAGAACACTATTGACCTTTGTTAGTTATGCACACAAACCTGGGGAGGAGCTTGCAATCATGTGAGCGTTTCCTAAAAAGTGTAGTCTACAAGCTTCAAGAGTTCCACTTTATTTTAACATGGGAATGGAGAGCATCACTCACTCCAAAAAGCTGGCTAAAGAGAAACCAGTTAAGCAAATTTCTCTATACTTTGATGAGTTATTTTACATGTAGCTGGCAATTGTGTTGTAGAAACCATTCCTACCCTTTGAATGCTTAAAGGATAAGTTACTGTTTAGTAAACAAATACAGAATTAGAGTAGAAAGTCCTATGTGTTATAGAGTGAAATCTTGAATTACATTGGTAGATAGGTTAGTGGGAGGACCAGTAGAGCAAATCAGGCATAGATTCATAGAGGAAATAGTGACCTTGAATTGAAAAAAACAAAAATGGTTTGGATAGAATGACAACATTGTCTACTTTTAATTCTGGTGATCCTATGGGAAGAATATCAAACCTTTGCTTAAATTTCATTTAGGAGAAGGTATAGTGGGATTTTAAGATTGATGACTTCCTGTTAGAAACATGATAGAATGGTTGTAGGGATAGCATAAAATATTATAGCCAGATATTTTTCTGGACTGGATTCCAAAAAGGCATTAACAAATTGGAGGCCTGATACATATCATCAAACTGTGGAAATGAGGGGCAAAGTTGAAAGCTGTAAATGGTTACCACTGAGAATCTATTTATTTAAAAATCTCTACATTTAAATTAGGAAAGTAGGAAAGTAATATAATAGTGGAAAATAGGTCACCAGATATAAAAGGGCCAGGCAGTAATAAGAATTTACTTAAAAAAACAAACAAAAAACAAACCTTTTATCAGCCTTTAAAAAAACCTTAAAATCTTTTAACTGTTATTTCATTTTTGGGAATTCTAAATAATATTAACAATAAAAAAAGTTTTACAAAATTTATTCAAAAAATTGGAAGTGAACAAAATTTTTTCTTAATAAGAATCACTAAATATGTACTTAGCTCAGTGTCAGGCACATAGTTAAGTGTTTAATAAATACGCTTATTAAGTTTGGCTTCTAATGGAAGGGTAAACTTGACACTAGATTGGAGTACTAGTTTAAAAAAATTTTTTTTAAATTGAAATATAGTTGACACACAATGTTACATTAGTTTCAGGTTTACAACGTAGTGATTCTATGACTCTGTAAGTTATGCTGTGCTCACAAGTGTAGCTACTATTTGTCACCATACAGTGCTATTACAATACCATTGACTGTATTCCCTATGCTGTATCTCTCATCCCTGTGACTTATTCATTCCATAACTGGAAGTTGCACCTCGCACTCTCCACCAATTTTTAGTCATTTCCACCCCCTGCTCCACTCCCCTCTCGCAATTACCAATTTGTTCTCTGTGTTTATGGGTCTGTTTCTGCTTTTTTGTTTATTCATTTTGTTTTTTTAGATTCTACATGTAAGTGAAATCATAATGGTATTTGTCTGTCTTAGAGTACCAGTTTTAATTGAAATCAAAAGAGCATCTTTATGCTAAACTCTTCTCTCAACCTTGATTTTTTCAAAACTGTGGTTTTATTCTAGAGTATTTTTTTGGATATGGGGCTTTTAGCAATAAGTGGACTCCTCAACCTGTCCACTGTGGATAAGGAAATTGTAAAAATGGTCAATTTAATATTGCCATGTAGATTCCAAAAATCAAGCCTAAAGATGTATTGTGTGTGTGTGTGTGTGTGTGTGTGTGTGTGTAGGAACTATAGGTACATGGCACAAAATTCCAAAGATACACAAAATTTTAAATCCTTTGTCCATCCTTGAACCTCGGCCATCTAAACAAGTACTGTTAACAATTTACTGTGTTTCCTTCTAAAAGTATTGTGTATATGCAAGTGTATGAGAATGCATTTTTAAAGTATTCATTTTTACACGAATGGTAGCATATTTTACACATTTTTCTGCAATTTGCCTTTTCCTTGTTTTTTAGCTCTCTATACCAGTATACAGCACCACCGTATTCTTTTTAATGTGTGCATGTGTAACAAGTCTCATATTGATGGATATTGTGTTTGTGCTAGTTGTTTGCTAATACGGACTGATGCAGTGAATATAGGACATGCTTTTTCAGAACATATGTTGGGTTCTGGGACTAGTGGTGCCTTATTTATTAAAGTCCGCTTTATGAAGACTCTCTTATTAGTTAGGAATTTCTCCTTACCTTTTGCTATGACTGATGTTTATGGAGTGTCAAACCCAAGTCACTGGTGGATATAATAGAAATTGTTAATAATATGGGAATTGTGCAGTATTGCCAAACAGCCTTCTCCTGGGATATGACATGAATATTTGCATTATATGGGTCTCCATTAATTTAGGGGAGGTAAGTGAATAGTTTCACCATACTTCTGTCAAGAGTCTATCCTTGAATAATGTAGCTAACAAAAGATGGGACAGAAGGAATAACGATGGGATATATTGAGAGCATTCTAGAGATAATAGATCTTTTAACCGTTCACCTCTCTTGGCATTGTGGTCTTTGCTAAGTTTGACCAGTAAGAAAAATCCTTTGGGGAAAGAAGCCTCCAATAGAGCATTTTCATAGGGAGGAAGCTTAAATTTAAATTAGGTTGGAATGAGTCCTAGGATTGTTGCTAGGAGCAGAGGATAATGATAAGAAGAAACAAAGAACAGCTTATAAATTGTTTTCAGACTATTTTCACTAAATGATTCTCACAGCAAGCCTGTGAGTTAGATATTATTCCTGTTTGCATTTGACAGATGAGAAGACTGAGGCTTGAAAAGGTTACATTACTAGATGCCCATGATCACAGCTGGTGAGAGACAGAGCCATGACTCAAATCTGATTTTCCAATTTGACCAGACTGAAATATGAAGCTTTCTTAGTTCATTGTATCCAGTATCCTTTCCCCTCCTTTTTTTGGGCCATGGAAACAGAATCAGGAATCATTAACTTCAAGAGCTGTCACTGCTTATCAATGCCACGTCAACCATATCAACAGTTTTCCTTTTCTTGAAATTAATGATGAAAAGTTTACCAGTTTACCATGCCATCATTTACCACTGATTTTTGGTACTCCAGGAAGAGTACTGTGGAATTAGAGCTGCAGCCTGCCTTTTTGTTATCTTTAAATCGACTCTGTGGCACATCTTTTTTTTTTTTTTTTTGCATAATATGTTAATATTTTGGCAGGTTAGTGGTGAAATGAGAGGGTTAAAAATTGAGTAAAGAAATATGTATCAGTGGAGATTTAATCTAATAACTGTGTAGAAAAAGGTGTGAAAGTCAGAAATGTTCGGTAATTGACCAGGCTTTTAGGCCTGGGATCTCACAGGAGATGCTTGGGCCTTAAAGTTGAAAAAGTGGGAGGAGAGGTTGGAACAGGACAGTAAATTTTAAAAATACATATTATGACACTAGGGACACTTGAATATTAGGCATCCAGATATCTGCTTTGAACTCTAAATCCAGATATAACAATTTTATGGTTTTAACCTCAAAGCTTTCATTGAAGACATGCAAGTTTCTCTTACTCTCTTCCCAGTTTTGGAATGTTCTACTTCATACCAACACTTCTCTGGGGTCCATGATACCCTACTTTCCTGTGATTCTTCTCTAATTTGAAATGAATTCTTTGTTCCTGACACTTATGTGAAATACTGGGATTTATAAGAGAAGGAAAGGTTGGAAATAATGTTTGTTGTTTGCATACTCTGTCAGACTACATTTATTAACTCTTGTAATCCTAGGGACACTCCTTGAATATATTATCCCCTCTTCATAGATGAGAATAACAGGCTAGCTATATCACACTTGACTCTAATTGGGGAGTTAAGACATGCACCTACATCCGTATAAAATGAAACAAGATAAATGTTTACAGTGTCAAAGCCAAGATGAGGTGGTGAGGGTGGCCCAGTGAAGCAAAAACTAGCATTTGCGGGGACCACAGGCGCACTACCATGTGCCTGTTTCTACAAATGAACTTCCCAACGTGGTCACAGGCTTGCATCCCTAGGAGTGAAACCTTGGGGGTGTGAATCCACTAAAGACTCGTGTGTATGATGAGGTAGGGGAGGACAAGCCGGGCTGTCCTCGTGGAAAGCCGCATCGGCGAGCCCTCGGTGCTCTTCATTTAAGGAAGTTGGCTGGGGGAGGGGGCTTGCCCTGCGGCTGCGTCCTGCTCTCCCCGCCGCCGCCGCCTCCCCCCCACAGCCTCTGCTGCCGCTAAACCCCGGAGAGCGGAGCGTGCACGTTGAGATTCCTCGGCGGGCCTGGCAGCGGCTGCTGGGCATGCTCAGTGGGCAGGACCCGTTAGAGTGGCGAGTAAGGAAGCGTTGGCTCTTCTCTGGGTCTGCCTTCCCCGGTTCAGGCCCCGGCCCTGGGCTTTTGTGTGCGCGGAGCCGTAGCCGCCGCTGCCTCCTCGCGGGGCCGCCCGACCCCAGATGCCGTCTGGCCTGTCCGGTTTCCGCCGTTAACCTCGCCGCGCGGCTGGAGGAGGAGCGGGGCGGGGCGGGGCCCGCAGACCCGCGGCCGGGCGGGCAGGAGGGCCCTGCCGGGGGTGGGGGTGGGTGCGGGGAGTCCCGCGGGGGGTGGGGGGAGGGGGCGGGCGCGGAGTCACGGGGGTGGGGTCACCGGCGGTGGCTCGGGGAGGCCAGCTGGGAGGGGAGGGGGCCGTGGGGGCGGCTCGGCGGAACCAGCCGCGGCTGGGGAGCAGCGGCGAGTCCGGGGGCCGGGGCCAGGGCTTTCCGGGCTTCTGTGAAGCCGCCGCGGGCCCCATCTTCCGGCGGTCGCCGGAGTTTGTGGTGATTGTTGCTGCCGCCGCCACCGCCCCGGCTGCCATCTCCTCCTCCTGGGCCGCCGCCTCCTCCTCTTCCTCCTCCTCCTGGGCCGGGCTGATCCCCTCCCCACTGCCGCCTCCTCCTGGGCTGGGCCCGCGGTGTCTCGTCCCCTCGCGGAGCCGCTCCTGCCGCCGCCGCCGCCGCCTCCTCATTCATCCTCGTGCACCATAGGCGGCACAGGCACCAAGATGTCCAACCGAGTGGTCTGCCGGGAAGCCAGTCACGCCGGGAGCTGGTACACAGCCTCAGGTAGGGCCCCAGGCCGGCCGGCCCGTCAGCCCGCCGCCGCCGCCTGGCCCCGCGCCCGGCCGGCCGAGGTCGGCGGCCCGGCCCCGCGCGGCGGCGGGAGGGACGAGGGCGCGGACGGCCGCCGGCCGCGGGACCGCGTGGGGAGGGAGCGGCCCGGAGGCCGGCCTCGCCGCCTCCCCCACCCGGGTGGCATCCCGCCGGGCAGCCCGGGCCGGCCGCCCTCTCGCTCACCGCGGAGTTGGGCGAGAGGGAGAGTCGCCGCCTTGGCAGCCTGCGCCCTCCCTCGGGACCAGGCTCGAGGCAAGAATGTGCTCCCGGTGCTCCCGGACCCGAGCCTACTTGTCGCCTTCTCCAGCTCCCGGGAAGCGGGCGGCCGAGCGCTGCCACCCCCGGGAGGACAGTTTGCCCGGCGCCCGAGCCCCGCTTCCCCCACCCGGGGCCGAGGGAGGGACGCGCGTTCCTGTGCTCGCGGTTGCTCCCCGCCGGCGGTCCGAGAAGCGCCCGCGACCCGGGCAGTTCTCTCGGTCTTCCAGTGTGCACAGCCGATTCTGCTCACCCGTCTCCGGCGAGGAAGTCTTCTCCCTCTTCCGCTGGCAGTTTGGAAAGAGGCAGCGTTCCCCTCACCTTTAAGGTGCTCAGCTGTCTGGAGAGGAGTGCAGGGTAGTACTTTTTCACGTTGCCAGACTAGAGGCAAGGTCTCCGCCTGTGAGATCTGTTAGAGGACGGCCTCTCCTGGCATTTGCAGCTCCTGTATGTTGAGGGTAGGGTAGAAGTATTGCCAAGCAGTGGCTTGGGGTGGCCTCCCAGCTCTTTTGTCAGTGTTTTCATTGTTACTGTCATTCACGGAAAGGGGCAGCTGGAGATGGCATCAGCACTTTTGCTCAGCAGCCTCACCAGTCTCTAGTCGCTCAACACTAAGCAGGTGCTGGAACTACCTAACGAATTAGATTAGGGTCTGAGCGAATTTAGTCTTCTGTCGACACTGTCTACAAACATTTTAGAGCTCTTTATGTAAGAAGGCCTAGGGACTTTCCCTTTCATAAACGTTTTGTTAGGACGACTGCTTTCTGGGATTACTTTCAGGAGTCACATTTCTGGTAAGTTAACAAAGTTCCACTGCGATTCCTACTAGTTTTCAGTCATTTAGTATTGGCTTATCAATAACTAGACCTAACTTTAATGTGGATCGCTTCATGTTTCCTTTTGCAAATAGTTGGGTTGGGTAGTGACATGGTTTGTGAGACAAAGATTTGGAAGAAAATTCATTTCTCTGAAGTTGCTAAACGGTCTCATAAATACATGCACTTTACTGACTCACTGAAGATTTGCTGTGTTAAGAAGACACAAAAGAATCATGGTTGGATTTGCCAGCCTAACAGATAGCTGTAGTTTTGTACTAAGCAAATGACATTTGGCTTCCCTTCATGGTCCTAAAGTACTTCATAAACATTTAATCAATTCCCACAGCCTGAGAATGTCAGTTAAGCTTTTCTTGTTCAACATATGGGGATGTGCCTGAGACTCCGTACTAGCCAGTGGCAGAACAGGAATTGAGAAATGGGAGTCCCTGGCTCCTGGGCTTGTCCTCCATTTGAGTGCATTATTAATATTCAATTTATCAATGCATAATTGTCTTTTCTGGGTTACATGTCACTAACCTGCTTTCTTCAATGTGTTTTGAAGGGTTAGAAAGTCTCGTTTTCGCTTTCATGGCCATCTTTTAATTTATTTCTTTTGGTTTTGTTTTCTATATCTTTCTATAAATGTTTTATACTTTTTTATGTAGTTTGCCTTGAAAATTGGGCAGATGATTCTGGAGGAATTTTTATAGATTGTTGAATATTCTTTGGGTAGTAAAATAAGGCATGGTTCACACTTTGGACTTGAAAAGACTTCTTCAGTAATCTTCTCAATTATAGGAAGAATCCTTTAATCCAGCTCACAACATTCTCTGATTATAGCTATTTATTAGTAGTGAATGAAAATGAACTATTTTCTCTTTTCTTTTTTTTTTTGGTATAAGCACAATTTTTTTTTTTACCTTGTTATATTAGTTTCAGGTGTACAATATAGTGATTCAACAATTCCTAAAATGGACTGTTTTCTTAAAAATTTGAAATGCAATCTTATTTCCCCAAATTCTCAATGACATCAATAAGGCCATTTTGATAATGTGAATTGTCATACAGAACCTTATTGTTAAAAAAATTCAAAGCATGTGTTGCGTGTGTGTGTGTGTGTGTGTGTGACTTTAAACTTAAGTAATAATAAAGGGTGAATTTAAAGCAACGTAGTTGTAAAAGCTTATTTTGCACTTTAAAAATAAGTGAAGTAAAAATAGTTAAGTAAACTTTGAATTGGTCTAGTAACTTATTTAACATTATCCCTATGTACCTACATTGGCAACATTGACCATTGGAAAAATTTTACTTGTGTTATTATTGTTTCCCTAGTGAACTAGCCCTAAAAACTTGAGTAATAGGAGAAGACAGATGTGATTGTGAATTGTCATTCTATTCTTCCTACAGCATTCGGATCATGTCCATAGAATTAAAGTATTCGGTTACTGTTATAAGTAAGGGTGAAATCACATTTGCTTCAGTTACATAGCTAGCTCAGGGGAAAAAAACTGTGTGTGTGTAAGTATATATGTTATGTATATATACACATATGTCTTCATTTTTATTTATCTCTTGTTATATGCTAGATCCTTTGATAGAAGTATAAATTATTCCCTGTTCTCAAAGAATTTACAGTATATTTGAAGTAAGTCATAAGACAGCAAATAAATTTTGGGTAAATTGAGGTAGTACTTTCAGGAGTTCTGAGGATTATGGAATCACTTCAAGGTAGGTTTTGAATTGTGCTTTGAAGGAATGGTATTTAGGTAGGTTAGAGAGGAGAAGAGAACTTTGGGGAACACCACAAAATACAGAGGCAAATAATATAAGTAGGTCAATTTAATAAGAATGGAAGGTTCATACTGGGGACCAAGGGAGGAGTTTCTGAGTAGGAAGCTAATATAGCATTTTAGGAAAATTAATCTCCTAGGAAGGTTAATCCTCACTTCTTTACCTGTGTATAGCAGGGATCAGCTAACTATGCCCATAGCCCAGATCCAGCCTGCGGCCTTTATCTTGGTCAAGTCAACTAGCTAAGAACGGTTTTTAATTTTCAAAGGGTTTAAAAAACAAACATAAACCAAAAGTGCAGTAGAAACCGCCTGGGGCGCATAAAGCCTAAAATATTTATTATTTGGCCTTTTACAGAAAAATATGCTGAACTCTAGTGTAGGTTAGTGGTTCTCAAAGTGTGATCTCTAGACCAGGAGCATAATATATCTGTACTCTGTATTTTCTCTATATTTATTATAGCTTTTATTTCATTTCAGGCTCTTATTATCTTCTGTCAGGACAGTTATAACTGCCTCCTAACCAGCCTTCTTTCTGCCAGCCTTATCCTCCTTCAGTTCATCCTCTACATTGCTTCCTGAATAATCTATGTGACCACATAATTCCTTTGCATAAATCTCACTGACCCATCTTGCCTGTTGGACAAGGTCTAAGTTTCTTCATGACTTGGCATCCTCCTATCTCTTTGGCCACTCCTTCTTACCCCATCCCAGTCCTTGTTTTTACCACCCTTAAGCAACATGTAGCAGCTGCAATTGTTTCTTTAAATACACTGTGCTTTTACTCAAGCTGTTTGCTCTGTTGGAATGCACTTTGCCTGGATAATTCCTACTCTTCTTTTAAAGACTCAGGTGTTCATACCTCCACGAAGGCTGTCCTGATGCCTGACTTCTCCCAGGCTGTTTTTGCTGTTCCTTTGTACTTCCATAATGTCCTGTGCATATCTCTGTACATTTATTTGGTTATCTGTATGTGTGGTTGTAGTGGTGGTGGTCTTCTTCTTCTTCTTCTTCTTCTTCTTCTTCAGATTTATTTATTTTAGAGAGAGAAAGAGGGAGAGAGTGTGCCTATGAGTGAGGGGAGGTGCAGAGGGAGAGAATTTCAAGCAGACTCCCTGATCATGACCCATGAGATCATGACCTGAACTGAAACCAAGAGTTGGCTGCTTAACTGACTGAACTACTCAAGTGCCCTGTATATGTGGTCTTCTATAAGGTTAGGAACTCCTTGAAGCTAGGAACAATGTCTTGCTCATTTTTTTGTACCTTAAGTACTCAGCACAGATTTTGTACATAGTAGGTATTCAATAAGTATTTGAATGAATGAATGTTAAAGTGCTTGGCATAAAGTAAATATGGACAAAGATAGTGATTGTTTAAATCCTGAAGAGCAGTGTGGGTGATAAAGGACCATTGCTAATTAAATCTCTGAGTATAGTATGGATGAAGAATATTGCTGGTGGGAAAGGATTAGAAATCCTGATTCACCAGTTGGGACCCCATTTTATCTAATATTTTTAAAGAAGTGTGACATACATATAGAAAAGTGTATAACTAGTTGAATTTTCACAAAATAAGCACATTTATGTAATTAGCACCCAGCTCTAGAAACATAGCAGTACTGGAATCCCCAACCCTACTGTCTTCCTTATAGAAAAATTTTGTCTGTTTTTGAACTCTACATAAAATAGAATCATAAAGTATATCTTATTTGAACTTCTGCACAACATTACATTTATGAGATTAACCCTTGTTGTGTTGTAGTTTGTTTCTTCTCATTGCTGTGTTCTGTTATGTGAATATACCTTAGCTTATCCATTCTACTGTTGGTGGACATTTGGTCTGTAGCTAGCTCCTCCAGGATCTTGGTGTTTTGGTGAATCAAAGTGCTTAATTTTAAAGAAGTCCTGTTTATCAATTGGTTAGTGCTTTTTTGTTTCCATTTTGAAATCTTTGTCTGTATCAATGTCATGAAGTTACTTTTCTGTGTTTTCTTTTAGAGGCTTTATCTTTTTACCTTTCATATTTATATCAAGAATTCATTTAGTTGATAGCTGTATGTGTACGGAGTAGGTACATTACATAAATTTTTCTGTTGAACTAAATGTAGATACAGAAAAAGTATACAAGTCAAGTGTACAGTTTGATAAATATTCACAAGTTTAACATACTCTGACCTGCTATTTAGATTCAGAAATAGAATATTTCCAGCATCCCAGAAGGATCCATTACATTTTAATGTTTTTGAAATTGGTATATCTAAGTTAGCTATTTGTATACAAGTGTGTATTTAATGTGGGGTGTCCTCCTCCCCCGAAAATGGTTGTTATATTGGTGGTACATCTTATAATTAGTGGTGTCCTAGAATTGAGGAAATATATCAAAGTCAAATGATTTCAAAGAACATTCTTGAAGTGTTTGTATGATCTCTGTCTTAATTGCAGTTTTACTTTTTGAGTTGTTTTCATTCATTTTGCCATATTTCTAAGCATTTAATAAAATATATTGCGGTTCTGTAGTTGGAAAACCACAATTGTTTTAGTTTTTTGATATGTGCCTTGAGTTTCGAGTGTCAAAATACATCTTTGTGTGTGAGAAATTGGAAAATTGGCTAATAAAAAAGTTGTTCTTTGAAGAAAAGAGATTATATAATATTTTGTTTTAAAATAACTTTTAGGTTACTAAATACAGTGTTTTGTATGCTGATTTTTCTTTGCCTTTCATCCCGCTGTTTTACTTGGAGAAAGGCAAGACAAAGAAAGAACAAATTTAATAGGCAAACTGTTGAGATTATTGCTTGATTACCTCTGGCTCTTGCTCATTTTCCTTCTTTTTTTCTCATATAATTTCCAAATCAAAATCATCTTCTTTCCTAACTCCATGGTGTAGTTTGTATTTATCTGTTTTTGTCCATTTGAAAGACCAAGATGAATAACAAAAATGTCCTTCATTAAGCTTATTCTGTAGGTACATTACATATATTTGTATATAAGCTGTAATCCTCAAAAGGATGCTACAGGGTTGGTATTATCTCCATTTATGGATGTGGAAACAATGACTCAGAGAGGTTGAGTAACTTGTTTAAGGTTTAAGTAAGTAAGTGGAAGAGTCTGACTCCAGGGAGCCAGTCTGACTCCAGAGAGGTATGGTGAGATATTCTCTCCCAAACACTGAATTTTTCTGTTCCATTTCAGGTTTTTCTCAAACTTTTGACATTTAACTCACACTTGTATATAATTTATGGTTTATAAGGCATTTTCTTATATATATTTGATTTTCACAATAATCCTGTGATTAGATATAGAATAGGTAAAGCAGGCAGGGCTTTAATCCACTCCCTCCTTGCTACGTTATTGATGAGAAACTAAGATTTGGAGGAGGCTAAAATTGCCTGAGTCATACTACTGGTAAATGGTGAGCTAGGATTTGAGCATAGGACTTCTTGCTGAAGTGTACTGTTTTTTCTATTTGTAGTGATGCTGGAGTAAGAGAGAAGTTGAATTATTTGGAATCAGTAAGCATCTCTATAATTGTTAAGTAAATAGCTTAGATTATAAAATAATAAAAGTGTGCTCTTATGAATATTGAATATTATTCATAGAATATAAATACTGACAAAGGGATTTTTTTTAAATTAGGCTAGTCCCAGAATTTGATTTGGGCCTAGCAAAACTTTTTTATTTATTTTTATTTTTTTAATTTTATTTATTAGAGAGAGCAGAGCATGAGTGGGGGGGGCGGGGCAGAAGGAGAAGCAGACCCCAGCTGAGTGGGGAGCCAGATGGGGGCTCAATCCCAGGACCCTGAGATCATGACCTGAGTTGAAGGCAGATGCTTAATCGACTGAGCCACCAAGGCGCCCCAGGCCTAGCAAAACTTAACACTTCTGGAGAGGCTTTATTTAACATTCAGTGATTCAGTATTGAATAAACTGAGTTCTGTGTGAAAGGTACTGCTCTAGGGACTAGTTTTGTAGCAGGAGATGAAACAGACAAAAATCCCTAGAGTGTATGTTCTATTTGGAGCAGACAGACAATAAATAAGGTAAATAAGTAAAATATATAGTATGTTAGATACAGGAAAGTGCTGGGGAGAATTATAAAGCAAATAAAGCAGAACTTGCTGGTGTGTAAAGAATTTTTAAGGATGGGAGAGAAGTTTGCAATTTTTAAATAACATCGAAGGGGAAGACTTCACTTGAATGACATTTGAGTGAAGACTTGAAGTAGATGAGTGAGTTAACCTTGCATTCTAGATGGTTTTAGGGGCCAGGGTGATTTTAGGCTGAGGGTACTGCAAGTTCAAAGATCCTGAGGCTAAAGCAGGCTTGGAGTGTTTGAGGAACGGTGAGGAGTCCTTTGCAACTGGTATGAAGTGACCTGGAACAGAGTAGTGTGATAGGAGGTTAAAAGTAACTGGCTGGAGCAGAGGTACAGAGGTGTTGTGGTCAGATAAGTCTTGAAGAGCTTTGTAAGGACTTTTCTTGAGCAGCTTTTGGAAGGTTTTGAGCAGTTGATGACATGATCTAATTTAGATTTACTAGAATCACTTGACTGCTATTTTGAGCCTTGGGGAGTGGTGAAGGCAGTAGCAAGGGCAGAACTAGAGAGACCATTTGAGAGGAAAGCACTAGACCAAGTGAGAGATGATGAAGGCTTGGGTTGAGTAATAGCAGTGGAGGTGGGTAAGAAGTGTTTGGTTACTGGATAGATTTTGAAGGTAGAGCTGAAAGGATTTGCTACCATACTTGAAAGTGGGGTGTGAGAGAAAGACAGGAGTCGTGGATATTTCTTAAGGTTTATCCCTTAGCAATTGTAATAATGGAGTTGCTACCATCTGAGGTAGGGAGGACTTAGAAAAAAATTGGGGGAGGTAGGTTAAGAAATCAATTTTGGTTTGTTAAATTTTAAGGTGTTTACTGTACGATCACTTGGGTACTTGAGCCTGGAATTTAGAGGCGAGGCCTAGCCTGGAGATGTAAAATTGGGAATTATCATTATATAGATGGATGGTTTTAAAGCCAAGTGTCTGGGTGAAATCACCACAAGAATGAGAATAGCTAGAAAAAAGGTTCATGAACTGAGCCTTAAAACATTTCCAACCTGAAGAGGTTGGGGAGATGAGGGAGATCACGTAAAGAAGACAGATTAAGCATCTCATTAGGTGGAGAATGAGATATCCTGGGAGCCAGGTAAAGAAAATGCTTAAGGACCTCTCAGCACAGTTTATATAGATTTGCCTAGGCGTTTTTTCTTTGACATGCACTTTTAAGTCTGGTCTAAGCTGCTCTGGTTTTTGACATTGTTTATGGTTACCAGAGCTTCCTAACTGGTTGCCTAGCTTCCATTCTGTTCTTTACACAGCAGAGAGAGAAAGATGTTTTATTTTTTTAAATTTTTAATTATTTATTCTTTAAAATTAACATATGTATTATTTGTTTCAGGGGTACAGGTCAGTGATTCATCAGTCTTTTATAACACCCAGTGCTCACCATAACACATACCCTCCCCAATGTCCATCACCTAGTTACCCCATGCCCCCACTCCCCTCCCCTCCAGCAACTCTCAGTTTGTTTCCTAAGATTAAGAGTGTCTTATGGTTTGTCTTCCTCTCTGGTTTCGTCTTGTTTCATTTTTTTAAGAGGGAAATCTTTTAAATATGTAAATGAGATAATATTCTTTTCTCAAAACCCTCCCCTCATACTTAAAATCATATTCAAAATTCTTACTGAGGCTTAGAAGTTCTTACATGCTCTGACCTCTGCGGCTTAACTTTCTGATTTCATCTCCTACCACTTATCCTTTATACTTTTCCAGCTGTTCTGACCCCCTTACTGTTTCCCAGATATGTCAAGGTTATTCCTGCCTTAGGACTTTTGCAGGTACTTCATAAAATTGGCCAGTTCTGGCTGAGTAGCCAAGGAAAGGATCATTTTATTGATTACCTTATTTTGCTAGTTACAACTAGGAGGAGGAGTAAGAAGAGGTGAAAATGGGTGGGATAGCTCTTCCCAAAGTGTTCTGAGAAACTAATCCCTGGAGATGCCTTTGCAGGAAGGCTTTATGGTCAAATAAGTTTAGGAAATGTTGCATCTGTTTTTCTCCCTTGGGCCCAGACAACTAACAATAGACTTGTTTTATGGCTCATTACATGGTCTGTCTTGGTGAATGTTCTGTGTTCATTTGAAAATAATGTATGTTTTCTGTAGTTGTGGGGTGGAATGCTTTCTAAATGTTAATTAGGTTAAGTTGGGCTATTGTATTTAAATCTTTTATGTTCCTATTGATTTTCCTTATTTTATTATTTATGTTAATTCCTGAGAGCAGTGTTGAAATTTCCAATGATAATTCTGGATTTGTGTATTGTTTCTTTTAGTTTTGTTGATTTGTTGTTCATGTATTTTGAATCTTATTTGATGTACATGTTTGGGATTGTTTCTTGAATTGACTGTTATTATGGATGTACCTCTTTATATCTGGTAATATGTCTTGTTCTGAAGTGTTCCTTGTTTTGTATTAATAAAGCCAGGCCAGCTTTCTCATGGTTGATGTTTGCATGGTACCTGCTTTTCCATCTGGGTCAGGGGTCACCGAGAATACCTTCAGGTTTTATGATTCCTTAGATGACTCATAGAACTCAGAAAAGCTGTAATATTTACAGGTATGGTGTATTCCAGAGAAAGGATGCAGATTAAAATTGGGGCAAGGAGAAGGTGCATACAATGGAGTACAGTAGAAGACAAGTGTAAGAGTCTCGTTGTCCTCTCAGTGGAGTTGCCCTGACAGTGTTTAATTCTCTCATCAGTGATGCATGACAATAAGAATGAAGTCCTGCCAGCCAGGGAAGCTCACCTGGGCCTTGATATTCAGGGTTTTTATTGGGGGGGGGGCAGTCTTGGAGGCATGGAGCACCGTTGTGACTTACCTCAACTAATCAGTCTCCAGCCCTCCTGTCTCTTGCAGAGCTCATAGATATACAGTGTGGCCCAGGGTACCAGGAAAACAAAAACAGGTATTTACCGTAAATCATACTGTTAGCATGAACTATCTAGCAAGGCCCTACGTATACAAACACACTTTTTTATTGTGGTAAAATATACGTAGCATAAAATTTTCTATCATACCAATTTCTAAGTGTACACTTCTGTGGCATTAAGTACATTCATATAATTTGCAACTATCACCAACATCTATCTCTGGTATGTTTCCGCAACTGGAAGCCTGTACCGATTAAATCCTAACTCCCCATTGACTCCTCTCCTCACCTCCTGGCAACCACCATCCTACTTTCTTTATGAATTTGCCTATCCTAGGTACCTCAGTTAAGTGGACTCATAGAATATTTGTCCTTTTTGTCTGGCTTACTTCACTTAGCATGTTTTCAAGGTTAATTCATATCGTAGCATGTATCAGAATTTTATTTCTTTTTAAGGCTGAATAATATCCATTGTATGTATATACCATATTTTGATCAGTCATTCATCTATTGATGAACACTTGGGTTGTTTGTACCTTTTGGCTTTGTGAATAGTACTGCTACGTATGTTGGTGTACAAGTATTTGCTTGAGTCCCTGCTTTCAATTGTTTGGGTAGCTATCCAGGAGTGGAATTGCTGGGTCATATGGTAATTCCATGTTTAACTCTTTGAGGAATTAGCAAACTGATATCCACAGCAGCCGCACTATTCTACATTCCACCAGCAATGCTCAAGGATTCTACTTCCTTCACATCCTTGTGAACACTTGTTTTTTCCTTTTTTTTTTTTTTTGATAATAACCATCCTAATGAGTGTGAAGTTGTATCATTATGGTTTTAATTTGCATTTCTGTAATGACTAATGATTTTTTAAAAAAGATTTTCTTACGAGAGAGAGAGCACACGTGCGCAGGAGGGAGAGGGAAGAAAGAGAGAGTCTCAAGCAGGTTCCCTGCTGAGTGAGGAGCCTGTTGAGGGGCTTGATCTTAAGGCCCTGAGATCATGACCTGAGTCAAAATCAAGAGTTGGATGCTTTAGGGGCGCCTGGGTGGCTCAGTCGTTAAGCGTCTGCCTTCAGCTCAGGGCGTGATCCCGGCGTTCTGGGATTGAGCCCCACATCAGGCTCCTCCGCTGGGAGCCTGCTTCTTCCTCTCCCACTCCCCCTGCTTGTGTTCCCTCTCTCGCTGGCTGTCTCTCTCTCTGTCAAATAAATAAACAAAATCTTAAAAAAAAAAAAAAAAAGAGTCGGATGCTTTATCAACTGAGCCACACAGGCACCTGACCTGACTTCTTTTAGCACTTTATAAATATTCTATTGAATTTTGGCTTGCACAGCTTCTGAGAATTCTGTGATTTTTTTTTTAAATATTTTTTTCTGTCAACACAGTGGTTTTTTCTTTTCCTGTGGTTAAAATTTTTTTAAAACTTACTACCATTTTCTTGCTGTTTTATCATCATGTATGTGCCTTTGAGTAATCTGAGTTTATCCTTTTGGGATTTGCCAAGTTTCTTGGATCCATGGGTTATAGTTTGCAGCAAATTTAGAAAAATATTCGTCATAATCATTATTACCTCAAATATTTTTTCTTTTTACCACCTTTGTTTTCTAGACTCCAGTTAAAAGTATGTTCAGTAGGGGCGCCTGGGTGGCACAGCAGTTAAGCGTCTGCCTTCAGCTCAGGGCGTGATCCCGGCGTTATGGGATCGAGCCCCACATCAGGTTCCTCCGCTGTGAGCCTGCTTCTTCCTCTCCCACTCCCCCTGCTTGTGTTCCCTCTCTCGCTGGCTGTCTCTATCTCTGTCGAATAAATAAATAAAATCTTTAAAAAAAAAAAAGTATGTTCAGTAACTTGATGCTGTCCTGTAGTTAATTGGGAATTATTTTTTTCCTTTTTTTCTCTCTGTGCTTCCTTTTGGATAATTTTTTTTACTTCGTTTTCAAGTTCACTGATTTTTTTTTGTCTTGTGCAATATCTGAATTTGCTTTTAATTCCATCAGTGACATCTTTTAAATATAAAAAAGTTAATAAAATAACTGCTAGTTTCATCTGAATATTTTCTTACTAATTTTTATTACTCTTTTGGGTTTTTCAGATGATGAATTTATTTATAGGTTTTTTTTTAAGGTTTTGTTTATTTATTTGTCAAAGAGAGAGAAAGCACAAGGAGGGGGAGCGGTAGGCAGAGGCAGAGGGAGAGGGTGAGGGAGAAGGAGGCTCTCTCCACTGAGCAGGGAGCCTGATGTGGGGCTCAATCCCAGGACCCTGGGATCATGACCTGAGCCAAAGGCAGACGCTTAGCCAACTGAGCCACCCAGGAGTTCCAGAATTTATTTATAGGTTTTAAAAAAACGTTTCTGTATTGTGTCCTAGAAATCAGCTTGACCAATGCCCATTCTTCTGGCATAAGTTTTGATTGCTAGCAATACTGGTTTGCCTCAGAGCTAATAAAAAGAGTAAGGATTCCCCCCCAGTCCCCCCGAGATCTGGGCAACCTAGAAATTGAAAATACATGTGAATTGTAGCTTAATATTGATTTAGGATTATTTTCTTTTAAATTAAATTAGATGATAAATTTAAAAATACTGTGAATACATTCATATGTTTTAAAAATTAAAGGATTAAGAACTCATTCCTATGCCACCACTGTATGTTTTATATTCCCCTTCTCTTATAGGTATGTGCTTTTGTTAATTTCTTGAGTGTCCATGATTTTGTTAAGCATATACAAGCACATATGAATATATTATCATTTCCTTTCCAGCAAATAGTAGTATAGTATATTGTATAATTGTTTTATACTTTTTGTACTTAACAAATTTAATAATTGAAGGTATTTCTGTGTGGTAACATGGAGAGTCATTATTATACCTATCACACCCTCTTTTTTGGCTGTTGCTTATTCTGGTTCTTCAAAGGAAGATAGTTATGGTTCATTCAGTAAGGTGACCCAGAGTTGAATAGCTAAATAAAGTATCATTAGATCTCCAACAGTTATTTTCAAACTTTTCAGTCTCAGAGTCCCTTTATACTCCTCAAAATGATTGATTACCTCAAACAGCTTTTTTTTAAAAAAAAAAAAGTGAATTATATCTATCAGTATCTGCCAAATTAGAAACTAAAACTGAGAAACTTTAAAAATATTTACTTTTAATTTATTTAAAAAATAATAAGAACCCATTACATGTTAATATTAATAGCATTTTTAATGAAAGTAACTTTATTTTCCAAAATAAGGAAAATATGAGAGATTGGCATTTGTTACATTTTTGCAAATATCTTTAATGTCTGCTTAATAGAAAACAACTGGAGTCTCATATCTGTTACTGCGCTCATTTTGTTGTGATAGATTGTTTAACCTGAACCATATCAAGAAAATCTGGCCTCATACAGATGTGAAATTGGAAAAAGGCAGAGTAGTTTAGTGGACTTTTCAGATAATTGTGGTATCCTTTTTTCTGATGTTACACTAAAATTAAAGTTGTAGTTTTTAAAAATTGTTTTATTGAAATATAGTTGACATAGGATGGATTATACATATTTAATATACCTTTGAGACTGTCAGCATTAAGGTGGTGTGCTTCTATGGGCAGTTTTAGAAAGATTAATTCCAATCTGGAATTTGAAATCATAGCAATGAAGGTTTTTTTTTTTTTTAAGATATATTTATTTATTTGAGAGGGTGAGTGGCGAGAGAGAGAGAGAGAGAGAGAGAGAGACTGTAAAGTGGGAAGGGCAGAGGGAGGAGAGAGAATCTCAAGCCACCTCTGCGCTGAGTGTAGAGCCGAATGCGGGCTCAATCTCATGATCCGGAGATCACAAGCTGAGCCAAAACCAAGAGTCGGACACTTAATCAGCTGTGCCATCCAGACACCCCAGCAATGAAGTTTTTATACTTTTTCCATTAAGATCTGTCTATCCTCCACATAGGATAGACAGTTCTTCCATCCATGCAGAATTTTTATAACACCGTGCATTAATCATTTGGAAAATATTTGTTCCTTGGGTTATGCAGATCTTGCAAATGTTTACACATTTTATCATTCATTGTTAAACAATCACATTTGTTAATATTACCATTCTTATCAGAAAAGTCTATTTGACTTGAGAAACTTTTAAGCCCATAGTGGTAGAAACAAATTTTGCAAAATTTCAGTTTTCTCAAAGCTTGAATTTCATAGTCAGCAATATATACTGACAGTTGTTTTCCTTGATGGGATAGGCTCACTGTTGATTTTCAAGGAAATTCTTCTAAATACCCAAGATTAAGTAACTATTATTTGTCAGTCATTCCTTCAAGAAAAGTGGCTAGGTCAGCTTGCAACTCAGTCATGTAAGTCTTTCCTTTGAGACAACCATCATGCTTTCCATTTCAGCACACAGAATATTGAAAAGTGTGTACTCAAGAGTTGAGATATAATAAAATGTGTAATATTTATAGCTATAGCTCATCAAAGACATTCCTAAATGAAACTTTTTTTTTTTAAGTTTGTTGAGTGTGTGGTAGTGAAGACTGTAATGACTGCTAATATTGTTTAGTGCCATTGCCAATAAGATGCTTAGCAGTTGGGGTACCTGGGTGGCACAGTTGTTTAAACATCTGCCTTCAGATCAGGTCCTGATCCTACATGGGGCTTGCTGTTTGGCTGGGAGCCTGCTCCTCCCTCTCCCTCTGCCCCCCCCCCCATTCTTGCTCTCTTAAATAAATAAAATCTTAAAAAAAAGATGCTTAGCAGTTTTACCTAGTTACTTTCAAACCGTCAAAGTAAATGCCAATACAGTGAAAGAAGCAAATAATGTTTTTAGTATTATTGTGGAAATGATTTTAACTAGGTGGACCTTCTGAAAGGGTCTTGGGGATCCCCAGGAATCTGCAGATGTTACTTTGGGAACTACTGGTTTATAAAAAAATCCTTACTTTTCCTTGGCAATTGTATTAATCATCCCCCCCCCCCGAATTCTCTCTTGTAGTGACTGTCAATCTTACTGTTTTTCTTCATACACATTGCCTCCCCTCCCCCCAGTATACCCTATACTGTATTATATACTCCTTCCACTAATTACAGTGGCTCATTTTGGCCTGATTTTCAAGAGGACAGTGATACAAATGATTATTTTTTTTTTTTTAAAGATTTTATTTATTTATTTGACAGAGAGAGACAGCCAGCGAGAGAGGGAACACAAGCAGGGGGAGTGGGAGAGGAAGAAGCAGGCTCCCAGCGGAGGAGCCTGATGTGGGACTCGATCCCAGAACGCCGGGATCACGCCATGAGCTGAAGGCAGACGCTTAACGACTGCGCCACCCAGGCGCCCCGATATAAATGATTCTGATATACTTCTTCTCTCACCTCTGTGGTGAGGGATTATTGAAAACATGTTGAATTAGAATTGCTGATAAGTGGGATCCAGATATCTGCATTTTTACCATACACCAAAGATGTTCTAATACACAACATAGAGAACTACTGCTTTGAGCCTTTAAGAAGAAAACTGGGCTGCTCAGAGTAGAAGAAGATACCACCGTTATCAGTTTTGTATTTATTTATTTATTTTAATTTTTATTTTTTTAAAGATTGTATTTATTTATCCGACAGAGATAGAGACAGCCAGCGAGAGAGGGAACGCAAGCAGGGGGAGTGGGAGAGGAAGAAGCAGGCTCCCAGCAGAGGAGCCTGATATGGGGCTCGATCCCATAACGCTGGGATCACGCCCTGAGCCGAAGGCAGACGCTTAACCGCTGTGCCACCCAGGTGCCCCCAGTTTTGTATTTATTGCTCAGAGTAAAATGTGACATCATCACTATCATCTTTGTATTTCTAGCACCCAAAGCAGCATCTGGCACACAGCAGGAGCTCACTAAATGCTTTACGAATGATTGGATGATTAATCTGACTACCTTGTTATGTTATTTGTCTGACGCTAACTTGCCAAATATATGATGACAAAGTTTGCTTTAAATTATGTGTTTAATTATATTTCTTAGTGTGCTTACTTTACAAGAGTATGTTTTAGAACTTAAAAATGAAGGAAATCAGATGTGACTGTACTGCTTTAATGATTACTGCTTCAATGATTTTCTTTTGTATTTGTATTTAAGCTTCTGCTTATAGGTAGTCTACATGCTTTGGCTTGTGCCTGCCTATCATACATTATCTTTTGTCATTCTCCCCCTTGTTTACTAGGATTCGTGGAACTGGTCATTTTTCCTTCCTGATTCCTTTAACATGGTAAGCTCTTTACTCAGGGCTATTTTACTTGCTATTCCCTCTTCCTAGAAATTTCTACCCCCAAGTCTTTTCTTGGCTCTTCTTATTCTGCAGGTCTCAATACAGTTGTTAGATACTTGAGGTTCCTTCCCTGCCATTTTTTTTTTTTTTTTAAACTCTGTCTTCTCAGGGCCTAGGTGGCTCAGTTGGTTAAGTGTCTGCCTTCGGCTCAGATCATGGTCCCACGGTCTTGGGTTTGAGCCCCACGTCGGGCTCCCTGCTCAGCGGGGAGTCTGCTTCTCCCTCTCCCTCTGCTCCCCCCCACTCATACTCTCTCTCAATAAATAAAATCTTTAAACTCTGTCTTCTCTACTAGACAGAGTGGTTACAAAATAATAGTTCTGTTTGTTTTGTTGCATTGATCACAATTTGAAGTTATTTTGTTTACCTATTTACTCTCTGCCTCCCTTCTCTATAATACATGCTCCCAGAGAACATAGACCTGCTTGCCTTTTCTATTGTTGCCTCCCCAGTGTTAAAAATAGTCTTGGTGTGAAATAGGACTATTTTTGTAAACTTCATTAAATAAATGAATGAATGAATGAGTGAAGAGATTATATAGAAAAAATTATTTTGGTTATTCAATATATATCTTAAACTGAATAGAAAAGGTAATGGCTCATTTATTTATTTATTTTTGAAAGAGAAAGAGAGAGACAGAATCTTAAGCAGGCTCCATGCTCAACATGACCCGATGTGGGGCTTGATCTCATGACCCTGAGATCCTGACTTGAGGTGAAATCAAGAGCTGCATGCTTAACCAATTGAGCCACCCAGGCACCCTATATATTAGTAATTAAGGTCTTCATGTGAATAACTTTGCTCGACTAGATTAAGTGACATATCACATACATATTTGGGGTTTCTGGTTTATAAAATTGCCTGTGGAGTAGATGGAGTAGAATTTTTTCTATTTGTAAATAGGTATGATTCTAAACAGTTGTTAAAACCATTATAAGAGAGAATAACAGTAATTTCTGGTGGGAAATATGTAAATAAATAAGGTAAAACCTTTGCTGTTTATAACCATCCAAGAAGTCTTTTGAATTAGGTATTTTAGATGAATTACCACTTTCAACGTTATAGCTTTTATTTTAGGGATTTGGAAATATATGAAAAATCTTCTATTTCCTTTTTTTTTTTTTTTTAAGATTTTATTTATATGAAACAGAGACAGAGGGAGCAAGTGAGCATGAGCAGGGGAGAGGGGCAGAGGGAGAGGGAGAGGGAGAAGCGGACTTCCCACCGAGCAGGGATCCTGAAGCAGGGCTTGATCCCAGGACCCTGAAATCATGACCTGAGCCGAAGGCGGATGCTTAACTGACTGAGCCACCCAGGTGCCCCAAATATCTTCTGTTTTCAAAAACACATGCCGTACCTTCTTTTTTCAGTTTATTGAGGTGTAATTGGCATATAATGTTGTGTAAGTTGAAGGTATACAGCGTGATGATTTGATACCTTAATATATTGTGAAGTGATTCCACAGAAGAGTAAGTTAATAACTCTATCAACTCACATAATTGCCATTTCCGTTTTGTGGTAACATTAGGATTTATTCTCAGCAACTTTCAAATATACAATACAGTATTGCTAACTATAGTCACCATGCTGTACATTAGATCCCCAGAACTGAGACATCTTATAACTGGAAGTTTGTACCTTTTGACTGACCTCTCCCCATTTCCCCGACCCTCCCTTTCCTGGCAGTCATTATTTCACTCTCTGTTTCTATGAGTTTGATATTTTTGAATTACACATATGAGTGAGATCATACACTATTAGTTTCTCTGTCTCACTTGTTTCACTTAGCATAATGACCTTAAGGTTCATCCATATTGACACAAATGGCAGGATTTCATCCTTTTTTATGGCTTAATAACATTCCATTGTGTGTGTGCGTATGTGTGTGTGTGTGTGTGTGTGTGTGTGTGTGTATACCGCATTTTCTTCATCTGTTCATCTCATGATGGACACTTAAGTTTTTTTCCATGTCTTGGCTATTATGAATAATGCTCACTGGAGAAATGGGCCTCTGGCAGCATCCTACACAGCTGCTGTGGGCTACAAGTGACATGGGAAAAGTCATACTGTTCCTCTTACACTCTGTAGTGTGTCCAGACTTACTTTAGTTTGCTCCAGTGATATGCTGGAACTTCTCCACTGGGCTTCTAGACTTCCACAAAGGTTCTTTTATCCGTGAGCGATTGTATAAGACAGTCTTCTCCAGGAGCTCTCCTACTGTGGCCAAGAGAGGCTGGAGCAAGTTCGTGGACAACTGAAGGGTCCACAGCCAGAACTGAGGTCTGTATGCCTGCTTCTCAATGCATGGGTGGGTAAGACTCCTCATGGGTCTTTTGTCATGTGGTGCTGGATATCACAGCTCCCACTAAGGGACTTTATTTCATGGGTGCATGACAAATTGATCTGTTGAGTCACTTAGACTCTTCTAGGAATGTGGATTCTGTTTTTTTTTTTTTCTTTTTTTTTTAACCTTTACAGGTGATTCTGATGTATACTTTTGCTGTAGTGCTTTGCCATTAGGTGATTCAGGGTCAGCTTCTTCTCCATTGGTGATGTTGACTAACAAACTGTGAAAAGTAGAAGGGAGGGAGCTGTTTAGTTGGACACAGATTAGTTTATCTAGTCTCCATTTCTGCTTTGTGTACAATTCTTCAACATCTGAGGCTATCTATCTTATTGGCTGTTGACCAGCCTATAAATTGGCTTTTCTTGGGTTCAGACCCCCATTCCTGATTTAGTCAGCTGTGACCAGATTGGAAGGCTCATAAGATATCATGCGTTATATTACTGTACTTGGTGCTTGTTTCTATATTTGACTGTAATGAAGAGGTAATACAGAAGTGACCAGGGGAGAAATTACTATAGATAGGGATTAGAGGAAGCTTTTCTGTAGAAGTAAAAATTAAATTGAAATCCCAAATGCTGTGAAGCTCTTAGGGAGAGAGATTTCCAGTAAGAGAGAATATGTAGCTGAATTATAGTGAAGAATGTTGGAGACTAAGACTACATCATATAGATTTTTGTAGGGCTGGTAAAATGGTTTGGGTTTTATTCTAATTATAGTGGAAAGCTGTGTGAAATGGCAGAAAGAACTAAAAAAAATCTGATCAGGCATTGAAATGTTTATGATAAACATTGAATGAAGAATACTGGTTTGAAAATAAAAGAAATTCTTAAAATATTTTAAAATTGCATTGCTAATGTGAATTTTAACAATATAATCTAATCATTTTTCAATTCTTAAATTTGAAAGTTGTTTTTAAATAACTGAGTTAAGACAGTTTATATTTTAGACTTTTATACAGTCTATTTACCAGTTTGTCCATCAGACATAGTAATAAATGGTTGTTTTGTACATATCAGTTAATCAGGAAGTATTTACTAAATACATGGTAGTGTCTCACTAAGAATTTTGGGAAGTAGAATATAAGTACAAATGAACCCTCACCCAGGTTCAGATGAGCCATATGCTGGGGCTTCTGGATTCTATTGAATGATTATAGCCAACATTTATTAAGTTTTTACTGTATGTCAAGCATTTGCACTTGAATTTCTCTTTTAATACAACAGCATGAAAAAGCTGAGGCTTCAGTTATTCAGGGTCACAGTGTTGATGCTAGTGTTCCGACCAGCTTGATCCACAGTTGGAACTCTTAAGTACCATTCCATATTGCAGCCCATACAAAGCTTTTAATAAATTAATATCTTAGATTATTAAACATACATATTTGCTTGAGAATTAAATGTTAGGGAATCATTTAACTTGTAAAACATGTTGTTTTGCGGAGTTCCATGGTATAAGATTGATAAAAGCAATGTAATCATAAAAAATGCCCAAATACGTATTTAGCTCTGCATGTTGTATAAACTATACAGTGCACATGTTTTAATATGCTGTCCTGTAATTAAAGTGCATTTTCAAGCTGAAGAATTTTAAATGGTTATCCATTGTGTATATGGAAAACAAGCAAATTGAAATTTTTTTTTTCAGGATAATATTTATTATCTCACAGTTTCTGTGGGTCAAGAATCCATGGGTGGCTTAGCTGGCTCTTCTGGCTCAGCGTCTCTAAGCAAACTCCTAAATGTCAGCTGAAGGGGTTACTTATTCTAGCTCCCCCCTTCTCAACTATGCAGGCTTTTGTTTCGTGCAACTGAGATGGTCATTTCCACATTTGCGCTTTTGTTCATAGCTTCCTTCTGTTTGGAAATACCCTGCCATCTTCTGCTTTTCTGGTTCTACTTTAAGACCTAAGTTAATTTATTTTTCTTCCCGGCACTATTCTTTCATCTGAACTCTTAAATCTCTCATTAGACACTGTATTTTTATCCTACTTTGTTTTATTTAGCTATTTCCCCAACTGGATAAACCTCTTGATGGAAATGGCTGTCACTGGTACTTTTTGTAGTTTGTGACTTATACACACAAGGAGCTCACTAACTGCTTGCTAGTCAAAAAGATAATAAAAAGCCATATATGCAACATCAGTAATGTTTTTAAATAAACGTTTCATTTTGTTCATCTTGTCTCATTATAAATCTTAAGTTTTAAAATCTGAAAATTTATATTCTTGTAAAAGATTTTAGTGTTTAATTTCGTGAAGAAATGAAAGGTTGGGGCTCTAAACGGGAAAAAAAAGGTATGTTATATGTGAGTCTGTATAAATAGCAAGAATATGATCATAATAATTAATATTTTGAGGCTTTTTTCTTTCTTCTTTTCTCTTTTTTTGAAGCAGGCTCCACACCTACCATGGGGCTCAAACTTATGACCCTGAAATCAAGAGTCACATGGTCCACCAGTTCAGCCACCAGGTGCCCCAATATTTTGAGTCTTTGGAAATGGATATTTCCTTGATACTTGATATATTTAATTATCCATACTCCAAAACAGTTTTCTTGCATACTCTATATTGATTTGAAAGCATTCTTTATAAATCTGACATATATATATATATTTAAGATTTTATTCATTTATTTGACAGAGAGAAAAGGAGAGCACAAGCAGGGAGAGCAGGAGTGGGAGAAGTAGGCTCTCCCCTGAGCGGGCAGTCCAATGCCGGGCTCGATCCCAGGACTCTGGAATCATGACTTGAGCTGAATGCAGATACTTAACCAGCTGAGCCACCCAGGCGCCCCTGACTTATATTTCTTTCTAAATTTGGAGCGTACATGGGGAAAGCTATTCAGCTTATGTTCTTCATTGGTGTTTTTCTACTTTCAGCTCTATTTAAACATTTTAAACTTCCTGTGAGAATTTGCTTCCTCATTTGCCACTTTATCTTTCCCCTACTCAGTGTTTTGTTGAGGATCACTAATTTCAGGAGACATATTTATTGAAAGTAATTGAAATTAGCTATATTAAGAGTCTAGAATGACTTAACTTAAACTTACCTTGTTCACATTTTATGGCCCACTTGAAGAGAAAGAGGTTTTTAGGTGCAATCCAATTATTTGGACATGGTGGGTGGTGAGTTTTTTTGTTTTGTTTTGTTTTGTTTTTTAGTTACCTCCATATATTTTTAATGTAGGGGCACATATTTTGTAGTGCATTTTAGAAATTTGGCTTGTTAGTGACCCCTAATGCTATGCCTTATAATGTATATATTTCACATTATTTTCAGCATTAAAATTTTTTTTATCATTTTTTTAAGATTACACGGTCATGCAACTAGTTACTAGCATAGTCCTGACCAGTGTTTTCATTTTAGGGCTCTGTTCACAAGATTTTTTTTTTCTCTGAGACAGGTAGCTTTTTATGCTATTGGATTAACATTCTCCGCAACCTTTGGAAATTCACATGGATAAAATGGTATCGTTTGTGGACCCTGAACGAATGTTTCTCTTATGGCAAAAAAAATTCAGTGTTAGACACTACCCACATTTTTTATACATTAAACCAAGGATTGATGCATTAGAGATTTTTTTTCTCTCCTACTGTATTTTTTTAGAAGATTTTATTTATTTATTTGAAATAGAGAGTGAGCACACAAGTTGGGGTTGGAGGGGAGGAAGAAGAAGCAGGCTCTCTGCTGAGCAGGGAGCCAAATGTGGGGCTCAGTCCCGGGATCCTGAGATCATGACCTGAGCCGAAGGCAGATGCTCGACTGACTAAGCCAGCCAGGCGCCCCTCTCCTCTTGTATCTTTTGAGAAATGTTTGAGGAGGATTTAAGTAATTTCAGCAGTTTTAATTTTTGCCATATTTAAATGTGTTTAGTCTAGACTCATTTCTCAGCTCACCATTGCTATATACTTGGTTCTTTTCTCTCTTCCTTTCAGTCTGTCTAGAGACTGTTTCTAGGCAAAGATACTTTGTTTTTTAGTACTCAGCCCACGTAAGGGGGGTAGTGGGGAAGAAATGAAACTGGGATATTACTGCCATTTTCTAGATACCACTAAAGGATGTGTAAACTAAGTACTCTTGAGATCGAGGTGTCATCTTCTGTGTGTCTGGATAGCAGGGCATGGATTTAGGCTTTCACTTAACTGGGGCCAGTAAGACCGTATTGCACATACGTTGCCTGCTGACTCCTCTCTCTATAACACAGATCTAGAGATGAGAATTTTCCTTAAATCACAGTTCCGTCTAGTTAGAGGAACTTTGTTTCAGGAGAAAGCAAAATTTAGGTGTCATTATGCTTGCCAAACAAGTATTAATTTATTTAACTCTTAAAAATTATATGCGTTAGAACTTTTATGATTTCACTACCTATTTCTATTACTCATGACCATTGTTTTATTGTTCATTGTGGCATGCAATTACAAACACAAGACTGAGTTGGTTTAGATTTTGGTACTCTATAGCTGTCCATAGATGTTTTATAAGTTTATTGGTGTTTTGCACTTCGAAGTGCTGCATTCCAAAGATGTTAAAGCCCTGAAAAAAATGAACTGTATGCACGTGCATATGTTTTAATTTTTACTTAGAGTCATTAGAAATGTGTGTAACACCTTAAGTATCCATTACATAAATCACCTTTTTAGGTATATATAACATGTTTTTTTTTTTTTAATGATCATGTAACAAAGTATGATTCCAACCATTATTATGTTAATTGAAATTAATTTTCATATATTTAAATTGTTAACCGCAAATGATGTGATAAACTGATCTACCTTCTTCCTCTTCTTTTTTTTCTTACCTACCTCCTTTGTTGATTATCAGGCAGAAATATAGTAAGTAAATAAAGTGTGCCTATTTAAGTATTACAGAGTAAGTTAGTATGTTTTATGGATGTCCACGGTATTAAACTAGGTACAGAAGATTGGAGGTAGAGGGAGAGAGAGGAAGGTAGCTGTTTCTGATATAATGATTTTTCATTTTTATCATGCTTATGAACCTCTGCAAACTGAAGATTTGTTTAAATTCTTTTTAAATTATTTTAATTTTTAAGATTTTATTTATTTGTCAGAGAGAGAGAGAGCACACAGCAGGGGGGGTGGCAGGTAAAGGGAGAAGCAGGCTCCCCACTGAGCTTGATGTGGGACTCTATTCCAGGACCCTAGGATCATGACCAGAGCCAAAGGCAGACACTTAGCTGACTGACCCACCCAGGCATCCCTAAATTGTCTTTTTTGGTTTGTTTTATCGAAGTGAAATTCAGATAATATAAAATTAACCATTTTAAAGTGTGTGTTTCATTGACATTTAGTATATTCACAATGTTGTAAAACTACCACCTATATCAAATTTCAAAACATTCTTATAACCCCTAAAGAAATCTGTTAATTAGTTAACCTCTTAAGCCTATTAAGTTGCTCTGCATTCCCACCTACCCATGGCTGCTGTCAGCTACCAAATCTGCTTTTTGTCTTTATCGATTTACCTATTTGGGATATTTCATATAAATGGAACTGTACAATATGTGACTTTTTTTTTAAAGATTTTATTTATTTATTTGAGAGAGAGAGTGATTGGGGGAGTACACAAGCAAGGACAGGGGCACAGGGAGAGGGAGAAGCAGACACCCTGCTGAACAGGGAGCCTGATGCAGGGCTTGATCCCAGGACCTCTGGGATCATGACCTGAGCTGAAGGCAGACTCTTAACCGACTTAACCACCCAGGTGCCCCAATATGTGACCTTTGTGTCTGGCTTCTTTTACTTAGTATAATGTTTTTGAGGTTTAGTCAAATTGTAGCATGTATTGGTATTTCAGTCCTTTTTATAGTTGAGTAATACTCTGTTGTATGCATATACCACATTTTGTTTATGCAGTTATTGGTTGTTGGCCATTTGAATTGTTTCCATCTTTTGGCATTTGTCAGTAGTGCTGATAGGGAGATTTGTGTACAAGTATTGGTTTGAATATCAGTTTTCAGTTCTTTTGGGTATTGCTGAAATTGCTGGATCATATGGTAATTCTATCTAATATCTTTAGGAATTGCCAAACTGTTTTCCACAGTGGCTGTACCATTTTATATTCCCACAAGCAACATATGAAGGCTTTGTTTCTCCATGTATTTTCCATCACTTGTTATTTTCTCCCTCCCTCCCTCCCTCCCTCCCTCCCTCCGCTATCCTGAGTGTGAAATGGTATCTCAATGTAGATTGATTAGCATTTCCTAATCACTAATAATATTGAACATCTTTTCATGTGTTTATTGGCCATTTGTATATTTTATTTGGAAAAATGTTTATTCAGGTCTTTTGCACATTTTTAAATTGGGTTGTTTGTCCTTTTGTTGTTGACTTATAAGAGTTATGCATATATTCTAGGTATTAATTCTTTTTTTTTTTTTAAAGATTTTATTTATTTATTCGACAGAGATAGAGACAGCCAGCGAGAGAGGGAACACAAGCAGGGGGAGTGGGAGAGGAAGAAGCAGGCTCATAGCGGAGGAGCCTGATGTGGGGCTCGATCCCATCACGCCGGGATCACGCCCTGAGCTGAAGGCAGATGCTTAACCGCTGTGCCACCCAGGCGCCCTTCTAGGTATTAATTCTTTATCAGATACATGATTTGGAAGTATTTTCTCCTTTAGGGTTGTTCTTACGTTTTCCTGACAATATCTATTCATGTGTGGAAGTTTTTCATTTTGATGAAGTCCAGTTTTATCTATTTTTTTCTTTTGTTTGCTCATACTTTTGGTGTTATATTTAATAATAAACTGTCCAAGATCATGATGATTTGCCCCTTTGTTTTCTTCTGAGAGGTTTATAGTTCTGTTATATTTAGGTTATTGGTCCATTTTGAGTTAAATTTTGTATATGGTAGGGGTCCAGCTTTATTCTTTTGCGTGTGAATGTCCAGTTGTCCCAACACCATTTATTTAAGAAGTTTGTCTTTCCCCATTGAATTGTCCATAGGTGTTTGGGTATATTGCTGGACTTTTCAGTTCTAGTCCATAGATATTTAGATTTATTTCCGGATTTTTAATTCTATCCCATTGGTCTGTCCTTATGCCAGTACCACACTATTTGATCACTGTAGTTTTGTAGTAAGTTTTGAAATTGGGAAATGTGGGTCTTCTACCTCTGTTCTTCTTCAAGATTATTTTGGCTATTCTGGGCCCTTTGAAATTCCAAATGAATTTGAGGATCAGCTTTTCCATTTCTGCAAAAAAGGCAGTTGAGATTTTGATAGAGATGGCATTGGATCAGTAGATCACTTTGGGGAGTATTGTCATTTTAACGGTATTAAGTCAACTTACATACATTTATTTATTTAGGTCTTTATTTCAGTAATGTGTATAGTTTTAGTGCATATGTCTTTCACACCCTTGGTTACATTTATTGCTAAGCATTTTTTTTTAGTCTATCATACATGGACTTGTTTTCTTAATTTCCTTTTTGGGTTCGTCATCACTAATAAATAGAAATACAATTTTTTTTTGTTGTTGTTGATCTTGTATCCTACAACATTGCTGAATTCCTTTATTAGCTCTAATAGTTTTAATGTCGATTCTTTAGATTTTTTTTTATTTTTTAGAATTTTTTAATATAAAAGATCATGTCATCTGCGAGAGATAATTTTACATTTTCCTTTCCAATTTGGATGCCTTTTATTTCTTTTTCTTGCCTAATTACTTTAGCTAGAACTTCTAGTACAATATGGAATAGAAGTGGCAAAAGTGGGCATTCTTGTCTCATTCCTAGTTTTAGGGGGAATGCTTTCAATTTTTGCTGTTGAGTGTGTGATATTAGCTGTGGGTTTCCTCATAAGTGTCCCTTTCTTAGGTCAAGGAAGTTTCCTTTTATTCCAACTCTGGGTTTTTTTTTTTTTTTTTAATATTTTATTTATTTATTTGAGAGAGAGTGAGAGAGAGAGCACAAGCAAGGTGAGGGGCAGAGGGAGAAGCAAACTCCCCGCTGAGCAGGGAGCCTGATGCAAGGCCTGATTCTGGGACTCTGGGATCATGTCCTGAGTGGAAGGCAGCCGCTTAACTGACCGAGCCACCCAGGTGACCCTCCAACTCTGTTTTTATCACAAAAGGGTGTTGGGTTTTGTGAAATGCTTTTTTCTGTACCCATCGAGATGATCACGTGTTTCTTTTTCTTTAATTTTATTAATGCAGTCTATTGCATCGTTTGGTTTGAACTGCCCTTGCATTACTGGGATAAATTCCACTTAATTGAGGTGTATAATCCTTTTACTATGTTGCTGGATTTTGTTTCCTAGTATATCATTGAGGACTTCTTTCTCTATATTCGTAAAGGATATTGGTTTGTAGTTTTCTTGTGACGTCTTTGGCTTTATTATCGGGGTAGCCTCATAGAGTGAGGTAGGAAGTGTTCTGTACTTTTCTGTTTTTTGGGAGAGTTTGAGAAGGATTGGCATTAATTCTACTTTGTATGTTTGGTAGGATTCACCAGTAGAACCGTCTGGTCCTGGACTTTTCTTTGTTGGGAGGTTTTAATTACTGACTCAGACTCTTTACTTGTTATACATATGTTTGAATTTTCTGTTCTTGAGTCTGTTTGGACAGTTTGTGTGTTTCTAGGAATTTATCCATTTCATCTAGGTTATCTAATTTGTTGGTGTGCAGTTGTTTGTAGTATTCTCTTATAATCCTTTTCATTTCTGTGAGGTCATTAGTATTATCTCCTTTAAATTGTTTTTTAAATAAGGCTTTTAATTTTTGTCTTGTTAAATTATTTCTTGATTTGGTATGTTTCTAACTCAGGCCAGTTTGTTTCACACACTTTAAAGATGGAGGAATGGGAAACATGACAAGTACAGCATCCAAAAGTGCCTGTGTACTGGTATTACTATACATCATTTCAAGTAGAGTTAAGTTCATTATAGTCCTAGACCACATCCCATCCATACCAGTTAGAGAAACATTTGAGTGAAAGAGTATTAACAAAAAAAATGTATCACATATGTAATTTTATATAGTACTATTACTAGTTTGTTTTTTTTTTTCTGAATCTGGTAGTAAAACTTTTTTGATGCAATTTTATATTATTGAGTCTTCTTCATGCTTGGTTTTAGTTGTATTTCAAAACAGAAAGTTTATTCTTCCAAACATTTTTCTGCATAAGTATGTCTATCTTATGTTTATACCCAAGAAAGAAGGGTCTGCCACCTTTATAATTTAACAGAATACTCTAATCTTTTGCAGGATGTTATTAGCATCCATATGAACATATCAATGTGTAAGTTAAGAATCTGAAAATATAAAAAAAGCAAGCAAAATTTTTAGATGGGGTATGGAGAGAGTTAAAGTCTTCTGGTCTAGTTGATGCATTACTATCTGAAGGAACTTTCAACCTGAAATGTTGCTTCAGATTGGACAAAGTGTTAGTGGTGGCAGTAAAAGGTATATTGCTTGTATATCTACAGTGTTTTTTAAATTGATCCCCATAAGGATAATAGTGCATTCTGAGCATGAATGAGAACTATGTATGCTGCCTGGTCAAGAAAGGTGTTAATAAATAGTTATCCCAAGACTCATTAGGAAGCCAGGCTATGACAGTGCCCAGCATTGAATGGGTATTTAATAAAATGTTTGATTATGTGGAGGAATCCACAAAACAAATGTAACTATAAAACTGCTTGAGTTGTTGTCTGAAATGTTACAGAGGCTGAGATCAATTAAACTAACACTAGCTCTTTAAAACAAGCCACATTTTGAAATGCAGTAATAGAATTACTCTACTGGATGTAAAAGTGTTGTGAGGGCCCAGGAACCGAATTGTTCCTCTATTTGGAGAGATGGCTATTGAAAATTATGAAAAAGAAAAACTTCTGTAATTATAAAAGTAATTCAGATACATTAGAGAAACTTTAGAAAATATAGGTAAATAAAATATAGGTAAATGTAAAACTGAAAGAAATCATCTCTTATGCTAAAATAATTTTTTGTGTTTTCTATGCCTATGTATAAAAATGGGATCATTTCACATATATATGTATATATATGTGTATATATTTGTATATATGTATATATATGTATATATATATATATAGAGAGAGAGAGAGAGAGAGGGAGCTTTGTAGCTTGATAAATTTACTTAACTGGAAGTTCAACATATACAGCTTTCTGTTAAAGTATTGGAAATTAGGAATCCTGCCAGAAAGTTTCCTGTGTAATTAATGTTGTCTTAAATGGCTAACTAGATGTAGTAACTAGCCTTTTCTATGTAATAGCTGGTATTGAACTGTTTATAACACTTACCTAAAATAAACATTATTAGTAAATAATAATAAAAATGTATTACATACATAAGACCAAATTAAGATGTCTGGTATTTTAAACTTTTTAGTAGTTCATCAACCAACATTTCTCCACCTTTTTTAGTTTACATTTTAAAGTTTTGTTTTTATAAATATGCTGTAACCTGAAACAGGACTCTAATATTTTGTAGATTATGAGAAAAGGTTAAAACTTGGAATGGGAATGTCCTCATTAAAAAATGTATTTATTACTCTCTCAAATTCTATCTATAATGGACAACATTGACTGTAAAATTAAGATGAAAACAAAAAACACAAATAGACTTGAATTGTGAAACAAAACATTCTTAGTTTATATGCCAAGAATTAGGGAAGGCAAGGACTTGAAATGGAGGGATATGAAATGTGTAGTTTTGTTATCAAGGAGATAAAAAGTGAGAGAAGGAGGCCTCCTTTGTAATTAAGCTGAGGCACTTCTTGGAAGATTTATCACTGTAATTAAATGGATGGAAAAAAGAGGACCATGTAAACAGTAAGCATCAGAAAGTTGAAGGGGCTATATTAATATCAGACAAAGTATAAAGTATGGTCACTAACAGAACACTCTACAATTTAGTCATTAATAGAAGGAATAACTAGGTTTGCTGCTAGGAGAAGGAAACCTGGTAACACTATTAGGAGTTGCAGGTAGTGCAAGATTCAGAGACTTTTAGGTTAGAAGATTAGCATGAGGGGTGCCTGGGTGGCTCATTCGGTTGTGTCCTACTCTTGGTTTCTGTCCAGGTCAAGATCTCAGGGTTGTGAGATTGAGTCTGCATTCGGCTGGCGCTTAGCACAGAGGCTGATTGAGATTCTTTCCCCCTCCCCCTCTGCTCCTCCTCCTGTGGACGTCCTCGCTCTCAAATAAATAAATAAAATATGGAAAAAAAAAAAAAAAAGGATCATCCTGAAAGCTCCTGAGCAGAATTGTTAATCCCAGGGTAGAAGCTGTTTGCAGTCAGTCCTGCTTAGGCGTAGGCCTCTCTGGGTCTCTCCGCGTTAACTGAAGCTGGAAGCTGGAAGGATTTCGGGTCTGCGGATGCCTCCTGTTGCCAAGAGAGGCATTATCAGATACTAGGATCACTTCGCAAGATGAGATACTTGTAATTGTTTAAATGATGTGAGATGGCTTCGTGGTCTGGGGGAAGCCGTTTAAGGTTTTTAGGGAGAAAATAAAATAATCTTTGGTGAAGTGTTGTTATGTGACTTGATACTTTCATTTATACTCTGATTCAGTCTTTTTGGATTAGGCTTTGGGGAGCAGGGTGCTTATTAAGCACACCAGTGGATTTTCTTGAATGTGGTTCTTGAGCCACATTGAGACACACAGGCAGGACTCCTTACTTTTGGTTGGGACTTGTAAGTTTTGATTCCTATTGTCTAAGCATCCTGGTCAGTCCCTCATTCCTCTGAGGCTTCTGATAGCGCTCCAGGATAGTATATGAGAATAGAGGTCAGAACAGTAATTGTATAGTAATTATTTTTGGAACTTTTAACTACATAAATGTCAACTCAAAATTTTAGAAGTATCCACTAAACACTAACATTAAAAACCTGTCAAGTTCTATTAAAATATTATACTTCTATTAAAAATAGTTACAATTAATTGACTGCCAAGCGATTGGGACCTATTACCATCTCTTACATAGCAGTTTTCACTTAATGAAGTTATGTCAATAACTACAAAACAATTTAGTATTCATTATTGTTTCCATGTTCCTTTATAGAATGAAGTCCTATATTATCCTATATTTATACAAACTTTTTTTTTTCATTATAGAAATACTTGGTTACTATAGAAAAATTCAGAATGTATAGAGATCACAAAAGTAAGTATCCAAAATTTGACACGTCAGAATAACCATTGACAAAATATGGGTTTTATACCATTTGCAAATGTTGGCAACATCTACTAAGTTAGGTTGTTTTTGCCTAAAGACATTATTCTTTTCAAATATATTTAACTTAAAAAAGTTGAGAAAATAAATTTTTAATAAATTTTAGCTAAAATGTATGTGAGATCCTTGAAATCCATATAGAACTGGCATCAAGTGATTTAGCTTTCTCTGGGACATGAATATCAGGCCTAGTTTTAATGGCAAACACTCATTAAACTATTATTTAATGGCAAAAGTATTGTAAGTACTACCTATTATTCAAAAGAAGAGTGTCTATTTGAAACTCTAATTATAAATCACCAAGTAACAAGTAGTAGTAACTAACACTAGCAGGTGAATGGTAAGTTTGTAAAATTCTTTTCATCTTAAAATAAGTCACCTTTTAAGCATGGGGAATATGCAAAGTGTCTTCTGAATAAAACTGGGAATATAGTGTATAAACTGGGAATAAAGAGATGGTTTTAAGGAAGAGGAGCCAACTGCATGTAGACTTTTGAGGATTTATTTTATTTTTCTCACTTTTCAAATGGTATTAGGCCATATGAGTTAGTGTTTGTTTAGAACTTTAGGAAAGGGTGAAAGTTGACTTTTAGGAAATACATGTTTTTTGTTTTTTTTTCCTTCAAATTTTTATTTAAATTCTATAGTTAACATACAGTACAATAATGGTTTCAGGAGTAGAATTTAGTGATTCATCATTTACATACAACACCCAGTGCTCATCACAACAAGTGCCCTCCTTAATACCTGTCACCCATGTAGCCTGTCCCCCGCCCACCTCCCTCCATCAATCCTCAGTTTGTTCTCTATCTTTTAAGTGTCTCTTATGGTTTGTCTCCCTCTTTCCCCCCTCCCCTATGTTCATCTGTTTTGTTTCTTAAATTCCACGTAGGAGTGAAATCATATGGTATTTGTCTTTCTCTGACTGACCTACTTTGTTTAGCATAATATACTTCAACTCCATTCACATTGTTTTGAATGGCAAGATTTTATTCTTTTTGATGGCTGAGTAATATTCCATTGTGTATATATACCACATCTTTACCCATTCATCAGTCAATGGACATTTGTGCTCTTTTCATAGATGGGCTGTTACTGATAATGCTGCTATAAATATTAGGGTACAGGTACCCCTTCGAATCTGTATTTTTTACCTTTCGGTGAATACCTAGTAGTATAATTGCTGGATCACAGGGTAGTTCTATTTTTAACTTTTTGAGGAACCTTCATACTGTTTTCTGGAGTGGCTGCACTAGTTTACATTCCCACCAACAGTGCAAGAGGGTTCCCCTTTCTCCACATCCTCACTAACATCTCGTTTCCTGACTTGTTAATTTTAGCCCTTCTGACAGGTGTGAGGTGGTATCTCATCGTAGTTTTGATTTGGGAAATACATGTGTTTGTGTTATTCTACTTAATGCTAAGCCACCCCATATAGGTACTTAGTGTTTTATACTTACTTTTATAGATGAGAAAATTGAAACTCAAAGTTTTTTTATTCAGGTGACAAACTCAGGTATTTTTGGCTTTGTTTCCATTTCTTAATTTACTCATGTTTAGGGGCGCCTGGGTGGCGCAGTCGTTAAGCATCTGCCTTCGGCTCAGGGCGTGATCCCGGTGCTCTGGGATCAAGCCCCACATCAGGCTCCTCCGCTAGGAGCCTGTTTCTTCCTCTCCCGCTCCCCCTACTGTGTTCCCTCTCTTGCTGGCTGTATCTCTGTCAAATAAATAAATAAAATCTTAAAAAAAAATTTACTCATGTTTACCATTGTCTGATTTCTAAAGTTCGTTCCAACTGCTAAAATTCTGTGATTTTACAGAAGTGGAGAGAATAGTGTAATGAATTCCCGTTTACCTATCACAGAACTACAAAATTATTGGCCCATTGCCAATTTATTTCACCTGTATCCCCTTGCGTTTGCCCTCCCATGTTATTTTTACTCTCATATTATTTCAACACAGATAGAATATCATTTCATCTGTAAACATTTCAATATATAGCTTTAAAAGAAACTAAGTTTAAAAATTTTTAAACATAACTATACTAATATTATCACTGTAAAAAAGTTATTAATTACTTCATATTCAGTTAACGCTCACATTTTCCTGATTGTCATAATTTCTTTTTAAACTCTTTTTAAGTTGGGATTCAGATGAGGCTCATAGGTTGCAGTTAGTTGATGTGTCTCATAAGTATTTAAAAAATGTTATTATTTTTAAAATATTTTTTATTTCTTTAGAGCAGTTTTAAGATCACAGCAGAATTGAGTAGAAGATACAGAGATTTACCATATAACCCCTTGATGCCTATTTGTTCAGCCACCGTTTGTTGAAAAGACTTCATTTTATTGCCTCCATTCTTTTGTCAAAGATCAGGTGACTGTATTTCTGTGGGTCTATTTTTGGGCTCTCTGTTCTGTTCCATTGCTCTATTTATCTGTTCTTTTGCCAGTACCACTCTGTCTTAACTATTGTAGCTTTATAGTAAGTCTTAATGTTGGGTAGTATCGGTTGTCCTCCAGCTTTGTTCTTCAGTATTAGGTTGGCTTTTTGGGTGTTTTGCCTCTTCATATAATGCTCAGAATCAGTTTGTTGATACCCATAAGGTAACTTCCTGGGCTTTTGATTGGGATGCACTGAATCTGTAGATGAAGTTGGGAAGAACTGACATCTTGATGATGTTGAGTCTTCCCATCCAGGAACGTGGAATATCTATCCATTTATTTATTTAGTTCTTTGGTTTCATTCATCAGATTTGTAGTTTTCCTCATACAGATTTTATACAATTTTGTTAGCTTTATGCTCAAGTATTTCATCTTTTTTTGGTACTAATATAAATGTTACTGTGTTTTCATTTTAAATTCCACTTGTTCATTGCTAGTATATAGAAAAGCTTTTGTATTTTAACCTGTATCCTGCAACCTTGCCATACTTGCTTGTTTATTCCAGGAATTGTTGTTGTTGTTAATTCTTTTGACATAGATGATCATGTCATTTGCTTAGATGAACAGTTTTTATTCTTCTTTCCCAATCTGTATACCTTTTATTTCCTTTTCTTATATTACTGTATTAGCTAGGATTTCCAGTATGATGTCAAAAAGCTGTGATAAGGAGAACTTGTTGGGGGTGCCTGAGTGGTTCAGTTGGTTAAGCAGCTGCCTTTGGCTCAGCTCGTGATCCTGGGGTCCTGGGATTGAGCCCCATGATGGGCCCCTGCTCAGTGGGGAGCCTGCTTCTCCCTCTCCCTCTGCTGCTACCCCTGCTTGTGCTACCTCCCTCTCTCAAATGAATAAATAAAATCTTTTTTTTTTTTAAAGGAGAACTTTTTGCCTTGTTCCTGATGTTCTATCTTTTGTTCAAATCTACACATTCCCTTTCTATCTCACTCTTTTTCTTTTTTTTTCTTTCTTGAAGTTTTGTTTTTGTTGTTGAAGAAATTGGGTCTTTTGATTTTTAGAGATTCCTGAAGCCTGGATCTTTGTAATTGCATCTCTGTTGTGGTGTTCAACATGTTTTTCTGTCACATTTACCATATAAAAATTGTTAATTAGATCTAGAGCAGCATTGTTCACTATAAATATAATGAAAGCCATAAATTTGAGCCACGTATTGGTAATTTGAAATTTTTCATGTATCCACTTTAAAAAAATGAAAAGAAACAGGTGAGGGGTACCTGGCTGTCTCATTTGGTAGAGCATGCAACTCTTTTTATTTATTTATTTATTTATTTATTTATTTATTTATTTTTATTATTTTTTTTTATAATGATTTTTTATTATATTATGTTAGTCACCATACAGTACATCCCCGGTTTTCGATGTAAGGCTCGATGATTCATTAGTTGTGTATAACACCCAGTGCACCATGCAATATGTGCCCTCCTTACTACCCATCACCGGCCTATCCCATTCCCTACCCCCTCCCTCTGTAGCCCTCAGTTTGTTTCATAGTCCATAGTCTCTCATGTTTCATTCCCCCTTCTCTACCCCCCCCTTTCTTTATCCCTTTCTTCCCCTACTGATCATTCTAGATCTTATGTTCCATAGATGAGAGAAATCATATGATAGTTGTCTTTCTCTGCTTGACTTATTTCACTTAGCATTATCTCCTCCAGTGCCGTCCATGTTGTAGCAAATGTTGAGAACTCGTTCTTTCTGATTGCTGAGTAATATTCCATTGTATATATGGACCACAACTTCTTAATCCAGTCATCTGTTGAAGGGCATCTCGGCTCCTTCCATGATTTAGCTATTGTGGACATTGCTAGCATGCAACTCTTGATCTTGGTGTTGTGAGTTTGAGCCCCATCTTGGGTATAGAGATTACTTTAAAAAAAAAAAATCTTAAAAAAAAAAACAGGTGAAAAAAAATTTTTTTTTAAAGATTTTATTTATTTGTTTGACAGAGGGAGACAGCGAGAGAGGGAACACAAGCAAGGGGAGTGTGAGAGGGAGAAGCAGGCTTCCCACGGAGCAGGGACCTCCACCCCAGGACCCTGGGATCATGACCTGAGCCGAAGGCAGACGCTTAGTGGCTGATCTACCCAGGTGCCCTGAAATTGGTTTTAATATATTTTATTCCATCCATTATATTCAAAATGTTATTTCAACATGTAACCAATGTAATTTTTGAGGTATTTTACATTTTTTGTATTAAATCTTAGAAATCAGGTGTATAATTTTCACTTATATCATATCTCAATTAGGATAAGCTGCAATTGCACATCCCAGTAGCCACATGGGGCCATTGACCCTGTATTAAACAACACAGATTTAGAGACTTTTTTTTTTTTAAAGATTTTATTTATTTATTTATTTAACAGAGATAGAGACAGCCAGCGAGAGAGGGAACACAAGCAGGGGGAGTGGGAGAGGAAGAAGCAGGCTCCCAGCAGTGGAGCCTGATGTGGGGCTCGATCCCAGAACGTGGGGATCACGCCCTGAGCCGAAGGCAGATGCTTAACGACTGAGCCACCCAGGTGCCCCCAGATTTAGAGACTTGATCAGATTTAGGTTTTTTGTTTTTGTTTTTGTCAAGAAGTAGAGAATGCCTGGTTGTCTCTTTTTGGTGATACAGGTAGCCATTTGTGGTCATTGTTTAGATTGAATAATTCATCAGGACTTGCAAAGTGGTTACATTTTTTAATCATTCTGCCTTTATTTATTATTTGTAATATTTCTCTAAGAGGACACTTCCTATTCTCAGTTACTTGATTACTTGAAGGAACAGTTCACTTAGAACAAGTAGGATAAGTAATGCTTGATCCTTTTCCTTTATTTTCCAGTTATCAAAATAATGTGTTGGTTCTCTAGCATTAGGATAAAAGGCATCTTTGGATGAAGGTAACCAGCAAAAAAAAAAATTTTTTTTCAAGTGTCATTTTTAAGTCCTAGACTTAAAAGATGCTCAAATTGTCCCATCCTTAGCCAGTGGGAACCTCTTTAAGCTGGTTTTTGAGTCTAGACATGACCCTAATAGTCTTTGATAGCTTTCTTGCATTCTGGTGTCTAGAAAAACACAACCAATGGGATATGTACATATATAAAAACAGATTTAATATAGTGAATTTGCTTATGAATTTTAGAGACTCATAAGTTATCTGCGGTGGTCAAGTTGGAGGCCCAGGAACTAATGTAGTTCCAGTCCAGCTCAGGACTCAGGAAGAGCCAGTGTTTAGGTTTGAGTCTGAAGGAATGAAAACAAAAACAAAAACAAAAAAACCAGTGTACCAGCTTGAAGTCTGTCAGGCAGGAGGAATTCCCTCTTACTTGTGAGAGAGCCCAGCTTTTTTGTTCAGTTCTGGCCTTTAGTTGATTGGATGGGGCTCATACCCACATCAGGGAGGGCTGGGAGGGCAATTTGTTTTACTCAGTCTACAAACTCAAATGTTAATCTCATCCAGAAACACCCTGACAGACACACCCAGAATAGTTTTTGACCAAATGTCTGGGCGCTCTGTGACTCCCGTCAAGATGACATACGAAATTAACCATCACATCTGGTATAAGATGTTCCAGACTCATTTTACATTTCTGCCCCAGATGTACAATCTGCCATTTTTCCAAGGAGCCCCAATCTTTACTGTCTTAAACAAAATCAAAGTATCAAAGTCTTATAAATAATGTTGGCAATTAATAAATGAACTCTGATGATTCTTTTGATGGTGAAAATACATTGAGATTCATATTTTTCAAAGCTTTACTTTAAAAGGCTTTGTTTTGGGATTTTTTTAATCAATAAAGGTATAATTTCTGAAAAGTCATTAAATTATCTTACATAGTACCTGATTTTCTTATTTCTTCTCTCACTTTTGGGAAAGAGGTTCTTGGTGTCTGCTCTGTCACTCCTTTTTTTTTTTTTTTTTAAGATTTTACTTATTTATTTGACAGAGAGACAGGCAGCAAGAGAGGGAAAACAAGCAGGGGGAGTGGGAGAGGAAGAAGCAGGCTCCCAGTGGAGGAGCCCGATGTGGGGCTCCATCCCAGGACTCTGGGATCACGCCCTGAGCCAAAGGCAGACGCTTAATGACCAAGCCACCCAGGCGCCCCTGCTCTGTCACTCCTATGTTGATCTTTCTACTTTTTCTTCCTTCCTTCCTTCCTTCCTTCCTTCCTTCCTTCCTTCCTTCCTTCCCTCCCTCCCTCTTTCCTCCCTCCCTCCCCCCCTTCCTCCCTCTATGCCCAATAGGGTGCTTGAACTCATGACCTGAGATCAAGAGTCGCTTGCTCTGCTGACTGAACCAGCTGGGTGCCCTCTATGTTGATCTTTCTTAAGTTTCTGATACAACACTCAAGGAAGCATAGAATGAAAGCTGATATACCCCAGAGCTATACCTAGTAAAGTGCATATAAGTGATTGATAAGTATCTTTAAGCATCAATCTAAATAATTCTAGGTGCCTGGGTGGCTCAGTTGGTAGAACATGTGACTCTTGATCTCGGGATTGTGAGTTTGAGTCCCATATGGGGTGTGACGATTACTTAAAAATAAATAAAAACTTAAAAAAATTAGTTCTACCTGTTATTATGTTATAGTAACCTAGAATTACAGACATAATTGAGTTTACCCTCTTCATTTTATAGAAAGGGAAACTGAAGCCTTGATCTGTGGGAATATTAGTGCTATAACCTGGATCACTTACTTTTTAGAGTAGGCAATGTACTGAGTAGGACAACGTCACAGCTCAGAGACAGATTGGTGTGGCTCAGAATCTTGGCATTGCCATTTACTGGCTATATAAATGTGAGGAAACTGTTTTTCTTGTTTATTTGTAAGCTGGAAATAATAATAACTATATCATGGGATTGCTATGACAGTTAACCAAGAATAACATTTTAAGGAACCCAGTACTGTTCCTGTCGTAATTATAGGTACACTGTAAATTCTGGCTGTTCTTAGGACACCTGGGTGGCTCAGTCAGTTAAGCATCTGCCTTCGGCTCAGGTCATGATCTCAGGGTCCTGGGATTGAGTCCCACATTGGGCTCCTTGCTCAGCAGGGATCCTGCTTCTCCCTCTCCCTCTGCTCGCTGCTTCCCTGCTTGTGCTTGCTCTCTGTCCAAAAAAAAAATAAAAAAAATAAAAAAAAATCTTTAAATTCTGGCTGGTCCTGTCCTCCAGTTTGCAGTTCTTTCTGCCATATTATTACCTCCTTTTAAAATTGAACATCAACTATATCTAAAGTAGCTGAAAACTGTATTTTTGTTGTATTTTTTTTTTTTTACCATGTTCATATTATTCGTTTAGCAGATTTTTTTCTTTAATAGAATAGAAGAAGTTAGTCTGGTCCCTCTCTGAATTTTTCTGGATGACAGTTAATGAACTTCAAATTGAGATTTTACTTTTCATTCTGAAGTACTTATCCAAAATAACTTTTTGTTGTTATATCCCTATTTATCATAATTATTGAATATTAAACACAAATGTTTTAAATAATACTTTGTGTCATCAAGGTAGAATGTAATCATGTTCATGCTTGAATTCTGCTGCAGCAAACAGGATAGTTTAGAAAGGCTATAATTAATAGATGTTTAAAAGTTGCTTTGATGTTCTTAGATGAAAGCTTGGCTACTAATACACAAGGCTAGTATTTTAAATTATCACTCCCTTGTTAACATGAACTATTGGCTTGAGTTCTATAGAACTAGCTACAGGATTGTTAATGTGTAAATCATGTTTAATGTGAATGTGTAGAGAAAATCTTAGAAACTATCTTTCAAAAAACACACTCTCATATTCATGTTGGTTGCTATCTATTTGGATACAATTCCAAAAGCATACTTGAATGTTTACTTTCCCATGACAGTAATAGATGACTTTCTTCTTTGGGAGGTATAAAAGTATGATTGCTAATGCCTATGGTTCTATTTCATAAAGTGAGTGAATTGATGTATTTGAGGTGTTGGAGACTTCAGATTGGGAGACCTAGAGACCTTTTTTTAATCAAAAAGAGGCAATGATAGCAGCTTTCAGCTCTTCTTGGAGTGGGTTTCATTATCTTGTAGTTTCTCTGGTCTCTCAGTACTTGTAAATTTAATTTTTACCCCCAGTACTGAAAACTAATTGCTCTCAGGTTTCTGATTTCTCATAATCACCAAATACATTGATTAGCATTTTCTCTGTTCTCATTGTGTTCATTCATTGCAATACATCAAATTCTTTTTTTTTTTTTTAAGATTTTATTTTTATTTATTTGACAGAGATAGAGACAGCCAGCGAGAGAGGGAACACAAGCAGGGGGAGCGGGAGAGGAAGAAGCAGGCTCATAGCGGAGGAGCCTGATGTGGGGCTCGATCCCATAACGCCGGGATCACGCCCTGAGCCGAAGGCAGATGCTCAACCGCTGTGCCACCCAGGCGCCCCAATCTTGAATATCTTATCTCTTTGCTTTCCTTCTCCTGTATTTTCCATCTGCTTCTTGAGCTGCACCTCATTTCCCTCTCTCACGGACTCAACTTCTTACTCGCATGCTAAAGTGCCTGTATCTGAAGACACACTTTAAACAGTTATGCTGTCATCATCAGTCTGTGCGCACTCAGATGGCTCAGCCATTCTCAACTTTCACCACTAGTTAAATGACTGAAATCTTTGTTTCTGTCATTCATCCCTTTTTCCGCACTTAAGGCTCTTATTCTTTAACAGCTCGACATCTTACCTAGTTGCCTTACTGTCTCCTAAAACTTGCAGTGTGTCCAGGTCAAAGTCTTCATCTTAGAACAGATTTCATGCTTGTCCTTAATTGTCATTGGTATTGGTACTATCATTTATCTTGCCCCCAGGTTTAGTCATCACTGACTCTTTCACTCACCTGTCCAGTTGATGTTGGTACAAAGTTCTACAAATTCAAATTTTGCTTAATATACTTTGGGAAATACTAGCTTGTAGAGTTAAGATTGATTGAGTGGTTATCTTTCTGTCTGTCAATCAAATTGGCCTAAGTGTAGAGGGATTTGGGAAGGAGTCTTTTCTTTTCTTTTCTTTTCTTTTCTTTTCTTTTCTTTTCTTTTCTTTTCTTTTCTTTTCTTTCTTTTCTATGTTTCTTGATTTTATTTATTTATTTGACAGAGAGACAGCCAGCGAGAGAGGGAACACAAACAGGGGGAGTGGGAGAGGAAGAAGCAGGCTCCCAGCGGAGGAGCCTGATGTGGGTCTCGATCCCAGAACGTCGGGATCACATCCTGAGCTGAAGGCAGACGCTTAACAACCGAGCCACCGAGGCGCCCCAGGAGTTTTTGTTTCTTTAGTAGAATTTTTCTGGTGGCTGTGGTTTAAAAGAAGGTGCCAGTGACATTGTTTAAGGTCTCTTAAAGATACTAGTACTTGAATATGGCTGAGCCTTTCAGGATTTTTCTTTTTTTTTTTTTTTAAAGATTTTATTTATTTATTCGACAGAGAGACAGCCAGCGAGAGAGGGAACACAAGCAGGGGGGAGTGGGAGAGGAAGAAGCAGGCTCACAGCGGAGTAGCCTGATGTAGGGCTCGATCCCACAACGCCGGGATCACGCCCTGAGCCAAAGGCAGACACCCAACCACTGTGCCACCTAGGCGCCCCTTTCAGGATTTTTCTGATATGATCTTCTGGGAATGGGAGAGGTCCCACCTGGGTTAAAACCCAAGTATTTATTCTTCCTTCTGGGAAGCTTTTACATTGAAACGTTTGCTTTAGTGATAGTTAAGTGAAGACAGTCCAAACGGATATGAAAAGGGTTTGGCAGAGTAGATGCACGCATATAACTCAACTTCCATGTTTAACCACATCCTTTAGTTTTCAAACTTGGTTTTGCTCCTAAATTATCCATCTGTGAACTCCTTGGAAAGTCTTTTATCTTAGTAGCTGTTATGTCTGACTACCTTTTTCTTTTCTGTATATCTGATACCTGGCATACCCATCTCAGTCCACATTAGGCATATTTTCTTGGCTAGTTATCAAGGAAGAACTTGCCGAGATTCTTTTTGTTTACATCTTATGATTGCAAAATCAGAAACATAATTCTTTAGACGGATGAGCTGGCACATGCATTACCAATGGTTAGTGAAAAGAAAACAGGCCTCAAACATGCCATAACAAAAGCACAAAAACAAAAATTGCATTAGATTATAGTTAATTACTTCAAAAAGCAAATTGGCTTCTCTATATTATCTGATAAATGATTGCTGAAAAAGTCAGAGTGGAACATTACTTGTCCCTTGGTGGACAAGTAAAACAAAACAAAACAAAACTGTTGAAACTATTACATTTTACATATTACATAAAGAAAGATACTAATAAGGTGTTTTAATGTCCTCTTTTCTAGATCATTCTTGTCTAGAATGTTTTCTTGTTGTCTGATTATATCTACCAGAAATTTGGTGATGGACATCACACTTAGGGAAGTGATGTAAGAAGGGGGAACCCCCTTTTGATAGTAGGGAAATCTTGTCAGATTGGTCTGTATGTGGGGCGCCTGGGTGGCACAGCGGTTAAGCGTCTGCCTTCGGCTCAGGGCTTGATCTCAGCGTTCTGGGATCGAGCCCCACATCAGGCTTCTCCGCTATGAGTCTGCTTCTTTCTCTCCCACTCCCCCTGCTTGTGTTCCCTCTCTCGCTGGCTGTCTCTCTCTGTCAAATAAATAAATAAAATCTTTAAAAAAAAAAAAAAGATTGGTCTGTATGTATCTTAATACTTTAATGTATATTTTATTGGTCAAATAGCAATTTTCAACAGTTGGGTTTTGTGTAACTTAGATTATTAATATAGGTATTGTCTTAGGTCTAACAATGATTTGTTAGTTGGGTTTAGCATTTAGAGGCTTTTTTTTCCATGTCAATTAAAGAGATGTCTGTAGCATCAATTTTTTTTTTTTTTTAAACAGTCTCCACACCCAACCTGGGTCTCAGACCCATGATCCCAAGACCAAGAGTTGCACGCTCCACTGACTGAGCCAGCCAGGTTCCCCATACAGCATCATTTTTTTAAAAATTATTTTTAATTGAAGTGTAGTTGACATATAATATTAGTTTTAGGTGTGCCACATACATTAAGTGTATGACAATAATATTGACTATATTCCCTGTGATGTACTTTTCATGACTTCTTTATTTATAATTGGAAGTTTGTACGTCTAATCCTCTCCACCCATCTTGCCCATCCCATCACCTCTCTCCCCTTTAGCAACACCAGTTTGTTCTCTGTATTTAGAAGTCTGTTTCTCTTTTGTTGTTGCTGTCTCTTCATTTGTTTTGTTTTTTAGATTCTACATATAAGGGAATTGATAAGTTATGTGTTTTTCTGTCTGGAGTATTTCACTTAGCATAATACCGTCTAGGTCTATCATGTTGCCGTGAATGTCAGGATTTCATTCTTTTTTGTTTTTTTGTTTAAGATTTATTTATTTTTTTGTGGTGTGCCTGGGTGGCTCAGTCGTTAAGAGTCTGCCTTTGGCTCAGGGCGTGATCCCAGGGTCTTGGGATCAAGCCCCACATGGGGCTCACTGCTCCGCTGGGAGCCTGCTTCTTCCTCTCCCATTCCCCCCTGCTTGTGTTCCCTCTCTCACTGGCTGTCTCTCTCTCTGTCAAAGAAATAAATAAAATCTTAAAAAAAAAAAAGATTTATTTATTTATATTTTTGATTGAGAGAGAGAAAGAGAGGGGGAGAGAGGATGAGGGGCAGGGAGAGTTTTAAGCAGACTCCACGCTAAGTGCGGAGACCAACGTGGGGCTCGATCTCATGTCCCTGAGATCACAACCTGAGCTGAAACCAAGAGTCAGATGCCTAACTGACTGTGCCACCCAGGCATCCCATTTCATTTTTCATTTAATGGCTGAGTATTATTCCACTGTGTATACATACCATGTTTTCTTTATCCATTCAATGGTTAATGGAGCTTAACTTGCTTCTGTATCTTGGTGCAGCATCATTGTTTATGACTTCATGGTATTCTATTATACAACTGCACCATTGTTTTTTATACTTAATATTTGGATATACTTAATATTTGGATATGTACATAGTAGAAAGTATGAAAGATACAAAAAAGTACACAATGAAAAGTAAAGCTTCCCTCTACTCTTAGTTCCCTTGTCAGGATGCAGTCACTATTATCCATTTCTTTTATGTTGGTCCAGAGATATTTTACATAAATACAAACCAGTACATAATCATGAATATGCACATACAAAATGACAGCATATTGTACGTCTTATTCTATACAATGCTTTCTTTTTCTTCTTAATTTAAGAGATCTTCCATAGGGAGTCACAAAAATGTCCATCAGTGTTTAACATTTGCTTAATCTTCTACTTTATAGATCTACTATAATATTTAACCAGGCTTTTTTTTGGGAGGGGGGTGGACACTTAGATTGTTTCAGGTCTATTGTTCTATCAGTTCACAAATATGCAGTCATAATATACATTTCATTTGGTTTAGACCACTGGGCCTGATCACTTTTTCTGGTTAAACTCTAAGTAAAAGCTCTTAGAGAAGATCTGTATTACACAGAATAAGGTGAGAATGGGGTAATGTCTGTAAATCTGTTTTGTAGTGGAAATATATGAAAAGTGAAAATTCTAACTTTTACTTTTGTCTTAAGAAACTTTAATTTTTTTGGTGAAAGAAGTGTTGGCTTGTGTGGGAAGTATAATTTATCTTAGTCCTGATTCTGTCCAATAAGGCAGACTTGGATAGATTTTCCCACAGATTATGTTTTTAAATACCCAGATTTACTAGTATCAATTGACTGATTGTAACCCAAAGAAACATTAAAAAAAGGAAAAGAAACATACTAGCTGCAATTGGAAGAAAATGATTCCTGGTTACATATGCATTAAGGAAGTATTGTAGACCCAGTGTTAAGCATTTATATAATTTAGGGAGTTGCCTTCTTATGATTGAGGTTCATATTTCCTTACTAGAGTACTTGACTCTGTTAGAGGATAAATATGGTGTCTATCTTCCTGAAGCCTCCATTTAAGTTGCAGATAGGAGCCTGGGAGTTTTGAGATTATAGTGGTTATTGTATTGTCAGTCTGCTACATCCTCATGAATTTTTGGACTAAAACAGAGATTTAAAAGAGAATTTGAATTTGTGTATCACCTGCTTTCTAAGAATCTGAGTTTTCTTTGTTGTCAAGGTTGTTTGAGGGGAAAAGCTGGAGAGGCATTGATCCTAATGGGAGGCTACAAACACCATTAAAAATAAACTTGTGTAAATTTTAAGCAATGGGGGTCACTTATGGCTTCAAAGTAGTTTGGAGATAAAAGTTCATGCATTTATATATTGCTAATTTGTAGTTCATATAATTTTTTTTATGGTAATGAAAAATCTCTATTATAAACCTTCCAAGAGCCTGTTAGCTACATGTAGCATGGACAAATAAACTCCTTTATGGCTGTGGACCTCAAGTTTTTTTTTTTTCCTATTTTTAAAAATTAGCATATAATGCATTATTTGTTTCAGGGGTACAGGTCTCTGATTCATCAGTCTTATATAATAATACCCAGTGCTCATTACAACATATATGCTCCCCAATGTCCATCACCCAGTTACCCTATCCCCCCACCCGCCTCCCCTCCAGCAACCCTCAGTTTGTTTCCTGAGTCTCTTATGGTTTGTCTCCCTCTCTGGTTTCATCTGGTTTCATTTTTTCCTCTCTTCCTCTATGATCCTCTGCCTGTTTCTTAAATTCCAAGTATCAGGGAGATCATATGATAATTGTCTTTCTCTGATTGACTTATTTCGCTTAGCATAATACCCTCTAGTTCCATCCATGTTCACATTTTAATACTAGTATCAGAGTCACCTGGACAGCTTGTTAAAAAAGCTTGTTTAAAAAACGGTCACCATCTCCAGAGATTGTGATGACAGTAGCTCTGTGGTAAGAACTAGAGATCTGTTCCTTAAATAAACACATCAGATGATTCTGACCTCTTGACTGTTGTTGGAGGAGCCCCATTAGTTAAAAAATTTAATGGTAGGAGCATATCAAAATCTTCAGGATTGTAATTTAAAACAGCAGCATGATGCAGCAGAATAGGCTTGATTTTGAATTTGACTTGTCTTCTGTAAAGACCTATAGATAGTAGTTGTTTGCTAAATATTGGTAATGGGAAACTTGTGGCTGGCAAGAATCATGTTGCTATTCCATGGTCCAAGTAGAAAATACATATCTCAGAAGCCAAAAATACATTTTTGTTAGAAGTTAAATTGCTTTGGTTGAAGAAATAAAGTATTTGATTTTTCAAATGCCAGATATAAGGGGTCATTAGATTTTAATTTTTATCAAGTGGGATAATGGGCTAAATTACTTTCTCTTTCAAAATATTATTTTGATGAGAGTGGTGAGGTTATGGTGAAACAGGCATTGTCATACATGGTGCATAATTATGAATGGATGCAATTTTGGATAGCATTTTGAATCTATGTTTTGAAATCTTAAAACAGCTCATACTGATTTACATAGTAATTCCATTTCTGAGAATCTCAAAAGTAAAAAAATTTAAATATGAAATAGAGACACGTACTATAGAATTTTTTATAATAGTACAAATAATTGGAAATGATCTAAGCATCTTATGTTGGAGAGATACTTAAGGAAGAAGTGATCCATTCACACAATGAAATACTGTTTAGCCATAAAATGCCTTTAAAGGGCTCATAATATAGGGAGATGCTTATGCTATAATGTTAACATGTAAATAAAAGCAGGTTACAGAATTGTAGATCATTTTAAGACTTATAAGGAAATTTGGAAAATATAAATTTTCAGATTTTTATAATTGTGGGATTATTGGTTTTCCCCTCATAATATGCATTTCCCCAATTTTCTATATTGAACATATTTTTATAACAAAAATAGCAAACAAAAATCAATATTTTGATCCTGAAAAATGAGTTTACATAAGCTACTACAGCCAGGCACTATCAAGGGATTTAGTCATATCATTTAATAGGGATAGGGAATTTGCTTATAAACAGAGAATAGGAGTAGGAATAGAGAATCCAAATTAATGGACTATCAATGGGATCACTGCTAAACCTGTTTAGACCAGACTACAGTTTTGTAAGTGACCTGAAGGGAGAAATACAATGTGATCCTCCAAATTTGCAACCCTTTTAGGTATGAAATGCCAGTGAAATTGGTATTAACTTTTGAAAATTTTGAGAAACTGTATATGAGTGGGCAGAAGAGTGGTAAGTGATTTCCAGTGGGACAATTGTAAGAATTGGTTGGTATAAACTAAAAGTTATTCATAGGACAATTAATTGCCCCTACGCAATGGTATTCTGAACTACAGAGTTTAACCAAAAAATGTAAATAAATTCTTAAAATGTTTAAATAAATTGGTGGGTAATAAGGAATCCAAGATATTTGGATTTGGCCTGCCTTTGAGGTTTTTGTCAAGGAGAACAATCAGTGTTCTTCACAGCAAAGGTTTTTTGGGGAGGGTTGATACAGTAATGCTCTGGATAGTTTTGGGTTAGATTCAGTGTGACAATTTTTGTGGTTCTAAGAGCATGTTATTTTCTGTATGAGGAGTCCTATCACAGATACATAAAAACAAATAGTATCCCTTGAGATGTATCTGAAAATAAGATATTAAGTTTTATAAATAGCACAGCAATAAATTTTAGGTATGTGATCACAGTACAGCATCGATAAAGAGAGAAAGAATTTGGGGAGAACTGCCGAAATATTACTTTTAAAATTAAATGAGGTTATTATAGTTGATAAGGCTTCTCAAACACTTTTCAATGTAGTGAGAAGCAGTGGTCTCAAATGCTGGTTTTTGACGAATTTTTTGCTGTTCTTCATTGAAATGAATATCAGAACATTGTAGTAAGTGTAGTTTATAGTGCCTACTGTATTTCATCAATTTTAAGGTGTATATTTTCCCACATTTTAACATTTCTGAAATTGAGATATTTTGTAATCATTGGCTCCTAAACATCATTGTTGGTTGTGAAATAGTTGCCACTGTCTACATATATGTGAACTCAAGAATTAACCCTGCTTGTATGACTAGACAACTGCAACCCATTGATGTTACTTAATGTACTGTTTAAGGACCGTTTATGGAAGAGATTACCATTCCTGAGTTGCCTTCTGGAACCCGTGGTTAGTTACATCTTCTGGTGACCCTTTTTGTAAGATCAAGAAATATATGGCATGGGAACTTGTATAGTCAGTTGCTTGGATGAGAGTCCCAGAGGCAATAGAACACTTTTATTTATTTATTTACTTACTTATAAAGATTTTATTTATTTGAGAGAGAGAGCATGCATAAGCAGTGGGGAGGGTCAGAGGGAGAGGGGCAAGCAGACTCCCCACTGAGCAGGGAGCCTGATGTGGTGCTTGATCTCAGGACCCTGAGATCATGACCTGAGCCAAAGGCAGATGCTCAACCGACTGAGCCACCCAGGTGCCCCTAGAGGAACACTTTTAAAAGAAATATTGCATCACTAATTCTCTAAATGGTACAGAGGATGATTTTATGGAAAAAGAAAGAGTACCAATGACTGTGAGTTAAAAAGCAATTTAGATATCAGATTGTGAATTTGAAGACATTTTTCAGAATCTCTTTTTTTATTATTATGTTCAATTAGCCGGCGTATAGTACATCATTAGTTTTTGATGTAGTGTTCAGCAATTCATTAGTTGCATATAACACCCAGTGCTCATTACCACACGTGCCCTCCTTAGTACCAAGAATAATTTGAATTTATTTTGCTTTTTAAAATATAAACATGAGTATCATAATTAATGTCTAAATAAGTTTAAAAGAGCTTTCCCAACAAATAAAAAATAAAAAATTCAAAGTGATAAGTAGGCATATGTCCTAGCTTAATTTGGAGGTTTTTGTCTTTCTTAGTACATAAAATAATGGTGCACATTGATACTGCTGGTATCTTGGAGTCAATGAAATGTAGTTAATTCATTCAGTTTAAAGGACTGAGATTATCTTAAAATTGTACTCATTTTTTGGTGTTATTTATTTTATGAAGTCATGGTGATCATAGATAAATGGTTGGTATGTTTTAAGTGTCCTTTCTTAGTAAAATAAAAAAGTGGCACCCCATGTTGGTTCCCCCCATTTTTTGGGAAATTTCATTGGCCTGTGAAATTCAGAGATCCAGCAGCCACTGTTATAAAAAGTCTAGCATAAATTATTTATTTATTTATTTATTATTTATTTATATAATAAATAAATCTTATTTATTATATAAAATACATATTTATTAAAGATTTTATTTTAATTTATTTATATAAATAAATAAAATTAAAGATTTTATTTATTAATTAGAGCACAAGCAGGAGGAGCGGCAGGCAGAGGGAGAGGGCAAAGCAGACTGCTTGCTGAGCAGAGAGCCCAACAGGGGGCTCGATCCCAGGACCCTCGGATCATGACGTGAGCTGAAGGCAGATACTTAACTGTGACTGAGCCAGCCAGGTGCCCCTATCTTAATATTTTCGACTACAGGTTAATTTTTTTAATTTGAACAGGTTTCACAGAATGGTTGCCAACAAAATACTAGGTGCTGACAGCGTGCTTTTGTTTTAATTTGTATTTTTTGCTTCTGCTTTGTCTCTTGTTACTTTGCCTTAACATATCCCATGGAATTAAGTTTACTGTGTTAATAGGTACCACTTAAAAAGAATGGTAAAAAAAATTATGGCTGTTGGTCATTCTTTATGTATGAGGGATACTTTGAGCAACACTGGAAGGCTCTTCTCACCAAAAATGTCTCTTTTTTAGCTTGTCTGAGATTTTTATCTTTCAGCCATTCTTTATATTTGAGACACTGACAGTTAGAAGCTCCATGAAGGCAGGTATTGTGTCTGTCTTGTTTAGTGCTGTACCTATAGCATCCATTCCACTTCTTAGCACAAAGTAGGTGTTCCATGAATATTTATTCAATTAATAAATGAAGGCGAATGTTATTTGTGATGTTAAAACATTATTGGTCATAGTTAAGCCCATGATGTGCTAATTTATTTAATAGAAGAAGAGAAGAGCTTATAGAACACATGACTTTTGTTCAGCATGAGCAGGCCACTAAAATTTTTTGTTTGCAAAGAAGAATAGGAACAGCAGGCCCAACAGAAAAGTGTAGAAAACCATTTTGGCTTACTTCATTACATATCTTAGAATGGTTCTGTTAACAAGTTGCAGAGGAAAAGAAGGGCTGAGGAGGGGTGTGTATGTGTGTGTGTTTACTATCTCTATGGTTTTGTCACCATGAGAATAAACTTCCTTGTGAAATTGTTTAGCTCAAGTAGGTTAGAAACAGAAGTGTTCTCAAGTTGCATTACAGTAAATACAGCCCATTATTTATTGTCTGTTTCCTAAGGAAATACCTGAGCATTGATCCTTTGGGAACCTACTTTTAGTATCTTTTCCAAAGAAGTAAATTCCCATTTATCCCTCTCAGGACCAGATCACACAGCCATTAGTTTTGCTAGGATTTAACAATACTTCTGATTTTTCCGCTCATCAGTGTGCCTTCAAATCCTTTGTATTTGAAACACAAAGCATATTTTGTTCATCATCTTTATGTGTTAAAGATACCATATTGCCAAGTATCAGCCTCTCTGGAAGAACTCAAATTCATTTTTTTACTTGCTACTGTATAGATCAGCAGTTAAGCAACCATAATAAGTAGATATGATCAGTCGTCTTACTCAAAGTTGCAGTTTAGCTTTTACCTTAGGATCCTTCTGAGGAAATTGGTCCTTGTAATAGAAGGACTGCTAAAAGACCTTGATTTAGTGCTTAAAAATCAGTGATTTGGTGGCAATAGAGTGGCTAAATTGGGAGATAATATGTTCTTTGCTCTTACCCATTATTCAGTTTCTGTTTTGTAAACTTCCTGTATGTGGAAATATTTAGAGCAATACTTATTTTAAGTCAATATGAAGTTTATTTGGCAACTAAAAATTTACATCGAAAATATGAACTATTTTTCCTTGAGTTACTAATGAGGTTATGTAATATAATTTTTTTTGGAATTGTTCTTAAATTTAAGTTTTTAAAATAAACTACATTGTTTGCTGAAATCAGAACTTTTTTGTACTTTGGCATTTTATAGATGGGCTGTTCATTATAAACTTGACTTGTTTCTGTGTATAGTCCTAAATATATACAGAGGGATATCCAAGTCAGTCGACGTTTAATCTCAGTGGATATCAGGGAAAAACAAATGAGAGGAAGTAAAGGGATATTATTTCATACCTGTCATATTGCCAAAAAGTTAAGAGTTCTGACAGTATTAATATTGGTAAGGATGAGGGGAAATGGGAATTTTTAACCATTGCCGATGTCAGAGAAATATAATTTAAACTGAAAACCTCCATTTCAGAGAAACCTCTCTTCAGAGGCAGAAGAGAAAGAAAATAAGCATTGAGCCAGAATGTGAAGCACATCACAGGCAGTCTGCTAAGAGATCTCAGTGATCTAAAGAGAGCTCACCCTTTTATATGGCCAGATACAGCCCATTACATACATGTTCTCAAGATAAATTGTAAGTAGTGCTCAAGTCAGAGGACTTGATAGCAACATTTCTCACACATAGTTCATTCTAAATCAGTTGGTAATTGGGGTGACCATATGTATTTGTTAAATGGCTAAAAATAAGCTTGTATTCTTATGATAGGAGGTAATTTTGCAACTTGGAGCTATGTGGCCAGCTAGTTAGGTTCCTGTCTTCCCACAGAAACTGGCAGAAAGAAGGTGCTATCTCCTTTGGTGCAAATTACATTTCAAAGAGTCCTGGGTTGCTGCTTAGAAGCTTGCTTACTTACTTATTTATTATTTAAAATAAGCTGCACACCCAACATGGCTCTTGAACTCACGATCCCGAGATCAAGAGTGCATGATCTAGTGACTGAGCCAGCTGGGGTGCCTAGAAGCTTATTTAGCTTTTAAAAAGTTTTACATATATTTCAAAGGGATAGAGAAAGAATTTACAAGTTTTCTAGAGAAAGTGTTCTAAGAAAAATGTGGGGGTTATCTCTTCCCTTATTTATTTATTTAATTTAATTTAATTTTATTTTATTTTAAGTAGGCTTTATGCCCAATGTGGGGCTCAAACTTACAACCTTGAGATCCACAGTCTCATGTTCTACTGACTGAGCCAGCCAGGTGCTCCATTCTTCCCCTGTTTTTAACAAGAAGAATGAAACTTCTCATTTTTTATGCCCTTACACTGATGGGTAAATTGATCTAAGCACTGTAGTGGGAGATTTGCAGTGTTCTGGTAGAGTTGAAGATGTGCATACTCTATGATCCAGCACTTTTATTTGTAGTTGAATCCCAGAAAAACTCTTTTTTTTTTTTTTTATAAAAGAAGATTTATTTATTCATTTGAGAGAGAGAGAGAGGGAAAGCTAGTGAGTGTGGTGGGGAGGGGTGGAGGGAGAGGGAGAGAATCCTGAGCAGACTCCCTGCTGAGCATGGAGCCTGATGCAGGCTCCATCCCACACCCTGAGATCATGACCTGAGTGGAAATCAAGAGTTAGTTGCTAAACTGACTGAGCCAGCCAGGCGGCCCCCAGAAAAACTCTTAATACATGTTTATAAGAGACTTGTAATATTGCATATTAACAGTGCAACAACAGAAACAACCAAGTGTCTGTGAAGAGAATGAATAGACAAATTTTGGTATATTTACACAGTATAATACAGCATTGAAAGTGAGTGAACTAGAGCTATGAAATCAGCATGAGTACCTGTTATCAATACTGTTAAATACTAAATCAAGTTATAGAAGAACATGCACAGTATATTTATATAATATTTAAAAACATGCAGAACAATACTTGTGTAGAACAATGCATATCTTTATGGATATATATGTTAGTAAAAGTATAATGCAATGATAAACACCAAAATCAGAAAGTGATTTTGATTTCCCTCTGAGGAGGAAAATGTATAATGGGTTCAGCAAGGTTTTCAAGTGTGCCTGTAATATTTTATTTCTTAATAAAGGGAGATCTTAAGTAAAGAATGTTAAAATTTAGTTTATTTGGGTAGTGGGTACTTGGATGTTTGTTTTATTATTATCTAGATTCTTTGTAACGTTTAAATATTGATATGTATTAATATGATTAAATGCTTAAAAAAAGAGAGCCAGAGGAAAAAAGGGGCTAGAGAAATGGGTGGTAGTTGGGGGGTAATCAGTCTGCTTATATTTCATATTTGCATGCTAAAGGTAACGATCTAGTAAAAGTTCATGCAGGAGACTGGGATAGTTACAGTTACAGGAGCAGAGTCCTTGAGAAAAAAAAAGTCCTTGAGAAGAAAAACAAGGGGATCCAGTGCAGAAGGAATTTGTTTGACTTTTGATAGGAGTAAGGTCAATGTGTTGACACAGGAGAGAAGACAGAATAAATAGTAGGAAGAGGAAGTAGTTCTCTTCTGAGTTTAGGGTGACTTCTGAGTTTAGGTCCAGGTTTGCCTGCGACTAAGAGATTTCCCAAGCTGCAGGACTTTCAGTGCTAAAACTGGGAGAGTCCTGGGCATACCAGGGTGGTTGGCCATCTTCTGGTATTCCTTGACAAAATGAAAAAGCATGATCATCTGTTGGGAGTGAGAGGGGGATGAGGCTTTAAGGTAAAATGAGAAGTAATTATCTTAAGGCCAGGAGAGCAAATTCACCGAGCTTTGCTAAGGGTCTGCTGAAATTTATGGGTATAATTTTAAAGTTCATATAGTTGTGTTTCTTTGTCATCTCATTCAGCTGTACAAGTGAAGGTACTGTGTTAAGTGGAAAGTTGGTTTTAACTGTGATTTGACTGTGATAGAGAAGAGAGGAGCAAGAGTGAGGGCGTAGGTAAGGAAATGATTATAGTGATGAATCAAGTCTCAGGCTGGGGAAGAGGGAAAGAAGAAAGGAGAGGAAGGATAGCGGGAGAAGTAACTCTGAATCTGTTGGCAATCCACAGATTTCTAGAAGTGAACTGGAAAGATAGGCAGTGAGGAGAGTGGGATGCTTGAAACTGAGATTTTTGACATGGCATAGTCACTGGTTATCAATGTGATTACGAGTAGGGGCTGGAGTGGGGAGAAGGAAAGGTTTTGGGTATGGGAGTGATCAGTCCATGGGTGTGATTTTAGTGATTAAGGCAAGTTTTGGTGCTCTGTAAACAATCACTAAGGTGTTTCCTTTTCATATGCCAAGAGTCTTCTGTTTCTTGTTTTATTCTGCTTAAACAGTGCCTCAAATTGTAGATTGTATTGTTGTTCTGGAATGAAGATGGTTGTAAATAAGTAAATGGATAAAAGCAAATTTTGTTTAATCAGTACATGGCCTTATCTATGTCTTGCTTAGTAGTTGGTTAAGTTTCAAACATTAACATCCAAGCTAATGATCCCACTGCCCATTAAGCTATTTTAGTCCCAAATAGGTTCAATAAGGACTTTGTGTCATGTATGGTTTTATATATAGTACATTTCTCTGCTAACTCTGATTTCCCTCTTTCTCTTTTTATAGGACCGCAGCTGAATGCGCAGCTAGAAGGTTGGCTCTCACAAGTACAGTCTACAAAAAGACCTGCTAGAGCCATTATTGCACCGTAAGTTTTAGGAGTCTTTACTCAGAATGTTTCATATATTAATTATTAATATAGAGTAGTATCTACAGATGGAACTAAAACATTGAAAAATAAATGCTATGTTGAGCTGAAGAAAGTATATTTAGTTATTTTCATAATTCCTTTGGCTTTCACTTTAACTGAAGGATAAGGAATTGGCTATTTTCTCGGGTGCAGTAATTTTAAAATTTATTTTTTGGTAATAAAACTGACTTTTAAAGCAGAGGGTGATTTGCAGTGCATAAACTTGGTGATTTCAGATTGATGTAAATGAGTAAGCTCTGTTTTAAATAATAAAAAGATACACTTTAATTTAGCTGACTCTTTCCTTATAATGAAAAAGTTGTGTTAAACATAATACCATGCAATATAGAGTAGCAACCAGATATTTGGGGAAGGTGTAGCTCTTTTTTTTCTTTTTTAAATAATGAAAAATCTGTGATTGTTTTGGCTTTGAATCTTAGAAGGCTTTCTAGAACTACAAGCTCACAAATACAGTTAACAGTGTGTCTGTATGTGATAGGAATTCACTTCATTTTGATTTGGTTTCCAGTGCTGACTTTCAAAACACATTTTTTAAAGCACATGTTAACTGTTTTCCAAGAAGAGTGAAGTTTGGAGTTTGTCCCAATTCTTTCACAGCAGTGTCTTTTATGTAACTTCTGTTGAGTTAGGTTTGGTGCCCTGATGAATAAAAAATAGTGAAAATAATAATAGCATCCACTTATTGAAGAGTATGAGCATTAAATATGTAAATACACACGAAGAGCCTACATTAATGTTTGGCACTAGGTATTTAATGTGTCAAACATTTTGTTAAGTGGTCCATTTATATGATCTAACTTGATTTCATTTAATAGATATAGGAGGCTGACTGTACCACTTATAAGGTATGTGACATACAAGTTACTTAATTTCTTATGCCTTTGTCTCATTGGAATATTAATAGTACCTCCATATAGTTTTTTGGGGATTGAGTTCATCTTTATAAACTTTTAGCATAATAACTTAGGCTATTATTTATTTAGTCATTCAGCAAATACGTACCCAGCTAAATGCCAGGTGTTCTTCTTAGTCCTGCTTTTTATTTCATTAAGGTGTTTTGGGGAGGTTTTATCTTGTTCTTTTGTTTGGGACATATTCCTGTTTCTCAGTTTAGTTGACTCTCTGTGTTTGTTTTTATGTATGAGTCTTCAAAGAGTGGCCTCCTGTAGGAGATGAACCTTATCTTTCAACCTTGCCCTAGCTCTTGGTTGTCTCTGAAACCTTTGTGATTGTCTAAGCAGCCTGATTTATTCTTGATAAGTCCCAGTTTTTGAAAGTGTGCCAAGATTTGTCAGTGTTCTGAAGGGGTCGGATCTCAGGCAACCCCTAGGTATAGGCTGATTGGAAGCCAGACCTTCCGGCAGCAGATTTTGAAATATGCAGATATATATAGTCCTGTGGGACTGTAGTTGTAAACTCTGTTGGCCTCCAGACCAGGTGGTCTAAAGGTGTCCTCTGGGCCACAATGGCAAAAATTAGGGCTTCAGGTGAGTGTATAAACTCCTTTCTTGGAGGTACTGGCAAATGTAGTGAGGCTTAGGGAGAGTGTAAAGATGGTGTCCCCTGGCCTACTTTCCCTGAAAGCACCTCCACAGCCTCCAGATGTGTGGCAGATGTGACATGTGGCCCTTAGGCTGAAGCTCTGGAACAAGTAAATAGGTCTGTTCCACAGAAAGACTACGGATGTGTTTCAGACTGCTGTGTGGTGCCCTGGAGGTGGTAGTCTGCCAAGAACTGTCTCTCTTCAATTGTTACAGCCCTGTTGGACCCAGGAACACAAGCCCCCCTGGCCACCAGAGCAGGTGATCAAGGAGTGTCCCCTGTATAGACTGCATGCACCTGCCAGCTTTAGCAAGGCCACAGGAGAGCTTTCACAGGGCTGTAGGAGAGCACAGGGCTGGGTTGCTCTGTTGGTGCTATCAAGGCAGAGGGAGAGCACCTTAAAGTCCCTGCCAGTGCCTCCATCCCTGGAGAGAGTTCCAACAGGCCCCTGCCCCTTTGATAGATGTTTTAAGATTAGCCGGTGAAACTCCTTCACATATAGTCTGGGCACTTTTCAAATTGCTGCTTTTGCGCTGGTTTCCAGGGTGACTGAGTCTGCATGTGAGCCCTTTAAGAGAAGTATCTCAGTTTCCTGCAGCATTTTGGGTCTCCAGGATGTGAGCCCTCTTGGTGTTCAAAGCCAGATGTTTTGGGGGTTCATCTCTCTGTTACAGTTCCCAAGGATTGGGGTATGTGATGTGGGGCATTAACGCTTCACTCCTCAGGGAGAAACTCTGGATTTGTGAGATTCCTCCTGATTGTGAGTCCCCGTGCCAAGGGTGGGGTTTTGAGGAGACTGCGTCTTGCCTCTCCTTCCCATCTTGATGTGACTCTTTGACCATTTGTTGCAAAGGAGCTATAGTTTTCAGGTCTTTTCCAGAGGGAATTGTTCGATATGTAGCACTAGATTTGGTGTGTCCATGGATGTGAGTTTAGGATCTTGCTCTGCTGCCATCTTGGACTACCCCCTAGTGCTGCGTTTTGAATAAACTAAAATTGCTACTTTCATGATGCTTATATTTTAGTACTTGGGAAAACAGACAGTAAACAAATAATTTCATAAAGGCATACATCAAAGATATTGTGTGTTTGGTTCTAGACCACTGCAATTAATGAATATGGCAATAAAATAAGTCAAATGAATTTGTTTCCCAGTATGTAAAATTTGTGTTTATACTATAATGTATTCTATTAAGTGTATAATAGCATTACATCTAAGAAAAACAGTGCGCATACCTTAATTAGAAAATACTTATTGCTAAAAAATGTTAACCATTCAGTGAGTTATAATCACTGATCACACATAGCTATAACAAATATAATAATAATAATAATTGTTATTATTAATAATAATAAAGTTTGGAATATTTCAGAAATTACCAAAATGTGACACAGAGACATGAAGTGAGCAAATGTTGTTGGAAAAATGGCACTGATGAACTTGTTTGATTCAAGGTTGCCACAAACCTTCACAATTCATAAAACAAAACAAAAAAACCAAACAACAGTGCAGTATCTGTAGCACAGTACAGCAAAGCACAATAAAACGAGGCATACCTGTGTATTCTGTATCAGGTGCTAATGGATGCTAAGAATAATAAAGCTGATAAGAGAATTTAGAGTGACAGTATGGGTAGGGAGGTGCTAGTTTATACAGGATAGTAAGAAAAAGTCTCCCTGATAAGGTAACATTTGAGCCTAAATAATACAAGAGAGAGGTTATGCAGATATGCAGGCAAAGGGCTTTCAGGTTGAGGAACAGCAAGTACAAAGGCTCTGCAGCAGGATATGCTTAGTGTATTTGAGGAAAAGCAAGGAGGACAGTGTAGCTGAAGTGATGTGTACAAGGGGAACAGTAGTGGATGAGATAGGCAGCAAGAGCTAGATCATGAGGAGGCTTTGTAGGCTCTTAAAAAACTTTGGTTTTTATTCTAGGTGATATGGCAAGTCATGAGAAATTTTGAGCAGAAAAGTGACATGACTTGACTTAGTTTTGAAAACAATTGTTCTTGCTATTATATGGATGGTCTGTTTTGTGGAAACAGGAAGTCGAGTTTAGGAGGCTTATTATAATAGTACAAGAAAGAGATGACATAGTGGCTTTGTTTGGGGGCTAGTGGTGGAGGTGATGAGAAGCAGTGTACTCTGTATATATTTGAAAGGTAGGCCCAGTAAAGTAGAAGAAGAGTCAGGAATGACTCTTGAGTTTTGGCCTATGAAACTGGAAAGATGGAATAGGTTTTATACTGCTAAGGGACAGACGGGTAGAGGTGGGAAGTAGACTTTAAGGTGTTTATGTAGAGCCTAGGATTATATTTTGACCATGTTAAATGTTTGAGATGCCTATTAGGTATCTTGTAAGTGGAGAGTTCAAATGGGCAGCTAGATGTATGAATCCGGAGTACAGAGAAAGGCCAGGCTGTGTTGATATGTATGTATCACACTTAAGGTCTAAACAGGCTGTGGTTGCCTAGTGGGGAAAATATAGAGAAGAGAAGAGGTTCAAAGGCTTAAGCCCTTAGGCGGGCTAACTGTATTTAGAGATTAGGATGAAGATGAGCATTTGCAAAGGAGGTGCTGAAGGAGGATCGGTGGGGCAGGAGGAAAACCAAGAGTGAGTGGTGTCTATAGGAGGCGAAAGGATGAAAAATGTGTCAGGGAGGAGACAATCAGCTATCTCAAATTATGCCAATAGGTCAAATAAGATGAGGACTGAGAATTGAAGATTGGGTTTGACAATATGGAGATCACTGGTGGCCTTGATATAGACAATTTCTGTGGAGGTGAAAGCATGATCGCAGTGGGGTCAAGAAGCAGAGAGGGAAATAAAGTGAGGATAGTTTTGTTTTTTTTTAAAAGATTTTATTTATTTATTTGAGAGAGAGAGAGAGCATGAGTGGGGTGAAGGGAGGAGGGAGAGGGAGAGAGAATCTCAAGGAGACTCTGAGCTGAGCGTGGAGCCAGACACAGGGCTCAATCTCACGACCCTGAGATCATGGCGTGAGCCAAAATCAAGAATCCGACACTTAACTGACTGAGTCACCCAGGTGTCCTGAGGGTAATTTTTTTTTTTTTTTAAGATTTTATTTATTTATTTGAGAGAGAGAAAGTGAGGGCATGAATGCAAGCGACAGAGAGGCAGAGGGAGAAGCAGACTCTCCACTGAGCAGGGAGCCTAAAACAGGACTCGATCCCAGGACCCTGGGATCATGACCTGAGCTGAGGGCAGATGCTTAACTAACTGAGCCATCCAGGTGCCCCAGGAAAATTCTTTTTTTTTTTTTTTTAAATGGACTTTTCTATAAATCAAGGAAATGGGGCAATGGGAATATGTTGTCCAGTGAGAAATTTTATGTAAGGTGGGAGATATTAAAGTGTTTATAATATAGGTGAAATGATCCAGTAGAGAAAGAAAAATTGATGCAGGAATGAAGGGGGGAAGTTTGCTTAATCCTTGATTGGGTGAGAAACAATGGATTAATAATCATCTCTTTATAGTAACTCATGACATAGGGTCTATGTCATTCTCATCATTTTGCTGGTATTTGACTATTGTATGCTACCTTCCTAGTTAAAACTTGTTTCAAATGTGGGAACTGTGCTAAATCAACATATAATTAAGTCAAGGTTAGTTATTCATGAAAATGCAGTTAGGCTAGTTTCCTTTTTATAGTTAGCTCTAAGTTGAAATTGGCAGTGGCCTGCGAAATGAAATGTTTGAGTCTAAGTTACGAATATATTGATTTGTAAAAGATTTCCAAGTTACTTTAGGTTTTAAAATGGGTACTTGAAGATAGTTTTGGCTTTGTTGTGCATGTTTCTGTTATATAGTGACTTTGTAGTTCTTTTTATGCATACATATATAATGCAATTTCAATTTTGTTAACATATGTAAACTTTAAATATAGTCAAGTGTATCTTATTATTATGGTTTCCAGAAGTAATTATTTTCCTTTCCAGAGGTGTGGATTTTTTTTGTTGTTGTTGTTAGAAAAGTAACAAGAAATATTTTATTGTTCTATAGGCGCAAAAGGGTCTTTGTTAAGAACATGCCTATTTAGTAATAGAAAACTTAAAATTTTAAGATTCCTACTTTTATTTCAAATCAAGTCTATTAAAATAAACATATTTTTTTAAGATTGCATTGTTAAGTAATCTCTACACCCAACCTCGGACTCGAACTTACAACCCTGAGGTCAAGAGTTGCATGCTCTAGTGTCTGAGCCAGCCAGGTGCCCCTAAAATACATTTTAACTTTTAAAGAATTCAGTTCTCTAGGATCAGCTTTTCTTAGATTTTGCCTTCATAGGCATAAATCATGTAAGGGGAGCCTTAAAAAACAAATATCTCAGAACCTAGATAGCATACTTTTAAAAGTTCTTAGATTGCTTATTTGTATATTGATGTAGATTAAGTAGAATAATGTTGTTGAAGAATAAATATTGACCCATAAACCAACTATTGATCAATCTTAATGATTCTAATCCATGGGGCATATAGGCAGGCGGCAGGTGTAGTTGGGGAATTCAAAAGAATTTAATTTGATTTAAAAACGTCCTTTGGTTGAATTTAGAACAACTTTACTTGTCTTGAGGTATAGGAAGCAGTATGTTGCCCAGGGATATATATTGAAATGATCTCATGAGCTAGAAGTTCCAAAAACCTTCCTACCATGACTGCCAGACACCTTGATGCCAGAATTGTTGTTTATCTTGCAGTATGCAGGAGTAACTCAGCAACCCTTAGAATGGAGCTGTGCATTAAGTATGTATCACTTAAGAAACCTCTTATTGAATATAAAAATATAAGCAAATAATTGGGAGGGGGCTTACTTATACAATAAAGCAGATCCTATGGATGTTGAAGCTGGCCTCATACATTTAAAGTGGAGTTTGATTTGTTTTTAGTAGTGAACCTAGTAGGAGTAGTATGGAGTAAAGGATACTTTTACTTTTCATTGTGTACCTTTCTTTATTGTTTGACTTTTTTATACTCTGTGCATGTGTTACTTTTTTTTTTTAAGATTTTATTTTTTTATGTGACACAGAGAGAGAGCTAGTGAAAGAGAGGGAGAGAGAGAGAGCACAAGCAGGGAGAGCAGCAGGCAAGAGGCAGAGGGAGAAGCAGGCTCCCTGCTGAGCAAGGAGCCCAATGTGGGGTTCGATCCCAGGACTCTGGGATCATGACCTGAGCTCAAGGCAGACGCTTAACCAACTGAACCATCCAGCGCCCCTGCATGTATTATTTTTAACATTAAAAACTAGTTTAAAAAATTTAAGAGCTAGGAAACATTTATATAGAAGACCAGTTTACGTATAGTAAAGTATACCTGTTCAGCTCTACTGATGTATATGGTGAGACAATGAATCTTCATAAATCATGTAGTTAATTTAAATTATTGGAGATGTGTAACTTGTTTATTTCTAGTCCTTGTTTATTTTAAGCAGTAGGTTATTCATGGCAGTATCTCAGGTCCTGTATATTCTAGCAGTAAAACGATCTGGATATGCAACATTGTAGTTAGTTTATTCTTATTTGACTTGACTAACTTTAATAACTTCCCTTAGTTCATAATATTGTTTACTTAATATTTGTGAGATTCTATTTTGTAAAAATAAAATATTCTGAATAATGACTTTCTAACCTGAACATTTTTTGGGATATAATCATCTAATATTTTTCTATGAAGCAGGAATCTTGAGGGCCCCTGAGGAATGCCTATGAAAATAAAAGGACAAAAGACGAGGTGCAGCGAAACAGAATGGAGAGTTGCAATGTGAGGCTGCTGCTTCTGGAAACTGCTTAGAGCGAGTTGTTGTTCAGGTGGATCCCATGTGCTCACAAGTGTTTTGTTTTGTTTTTTTTAAAGATTTTATTTATTCATTCGACAGAGATAGAGACAGCCAGCGAGAGAGGGAACACAAGCAGGGGGAGTGGGAGAGGGAGAAGCAGGCTCAGAGCAGAGGAGCCTGATGTGGGGCTCGATCTCACAACGCCGGGATCACGCCCTGAGTCAAAGGCAGCCGCTTAACTGCTGTGCCACCCAGGCGCCCCTGTTGTTGTTGTTTTAATTGTTCTCCATATCCTCCTTGATGAAAAGCCTCTCATAGAATGTGTGGTAGACTTTTGGTATTCACACTTTATGCTATTCACCTGTAACCTTGAAGGTCTCAGAATGAGCAAGTGAAAGTCCATGTCATTTAGTAATTGGTAATTTTCCTGACATAGGAATTTAAATTATACCCACACTGCAAGGTTGCTTTGTGGGAAACTGTCATTTAACCAGTGAATGACCGTGGACAATGGCCTTGCCACCCTCGTTTGATTGCAGTTCTGTGTGGGGCACAGAAATTCTGGAAAGTAAGGAGCTAGACTTGGTGATATAAATGGTCTGCTGTGAAGGAGTAAAGGGAGAAGCAAAATCTCCCTGTGTTACAAGAAGGATCAGTTTTTAGAGGCATGGTTTTAGTCTAATGAGAAATGATAGATATTAAAGTATAATTTTGAGTTTGCCTTCATTGGGGTTACATTGGGAACAAGAGTGACCTGGAATAGCAGGGATGACTTTGCATTAAGGTTTCAAGAGCCTGTGAAATACTGATTGGGATACACTTTTACAATGTATATTCGATTATCTGCAGAGCTCACATTTTCATTGCTCTTCTCACTATAATGCACAAAAGAAAACAACCTTAGATGTTTCCTTAGTAAAGCCTCTTTTATTATGAGTGATCCCTTAATGAAACCTTGTTTCCACATATATTTAGAATCATAGATTCTATTAGCAAGAGAAAGGTCTAGGAGCAGAGGATCAGTGGAGAGATTTGATGATTATTACCATGGCTCTCTTCATTACCATGTATCTGGGCCAGGATAAAGGAAAGTACTAGAAATTCTTTTCTTTGGCTATGATTGTGGTCCTTTCATGAAGCAGAGTTTCTCATGATGTAAGTTAAGAAGGATGGTACACTTAATGATTTTTTAAAAAAATACTCTGTACTATATTCTCTTTTCAAGTTAAGACTCTCTCTTTTTGCTGAAATCATGGAATCTGAGTTCTATTATAAAACATATTTACCTCAGTTAATCATGCTTTCAAAACCACCC
>NW_024426774.1:24963734-24987693 GCF_017311325.1 Ursus maritimus | reverse complement strand
CCTTTCCCTACAGTCTTACAGGAAATATGGTATTCTTCAGTTTTTAAGGTTGTTGATTTTCCTACTGCATGGAAACCTTCCCTTCTTCCTTAAAATACATAGAGGTCTCTTATGATGGTTAAGAATGGGTTCTGGAACTCTACTGCCTACCTTTAAGTCCTGGTGTGGCCACTTACTATTTGTGTGACCTTGATCAAATTTCTTAACCTTTCTGCTTTAGTTTCTTCATCTATAAAAGAAAAATAATAATTCCTAACTCAAAGGGTTGGTGCAAGGATTAAATGAGTTACTGCTTTGAATTATGTGGATGCGTGACACAGAGTAAACTTTCAGTAAATGTTAGTTATTACCATTATCATAATTATCCTCTTCCTCATCCACACTCTACCTACTTGGTCACTAAGGTACGTCAGTTTTTCTTTTTAGACTGTAGGACATTCATGTCTCATTTCCCACTGGCACTGGGACCTTTCTAGACCATGACAGTTGCTACCTCAGGCCACAGTTTCCAAGACAGCGTCAGTACTTTTTTCAGTACTAGACTAATAACAGTTTTATATTGTCACTACCCTGCTCTGGAGGGTACAGCGGTTTTCAGTAACTTGTTTTACCAAGCCCAGACTTCTCTGTCTGACTGTGTGGCTTCATGCTACTTCTTGTTCCACTCAGGCCAGTCTCATATTTTCTCACTTACATCAGACACTTGGACATTTGCTCATGTTCTTCCTTCAACTTTTATGCCCTTCCTTTGTGCCTTTACCTCTCTACTCTTAGTATTTCTATTCTACCAATACTTTAAGAACCTAGTGTTTCTTTTTTTTTTTTTTTTTAAAGATTTTATTTATTTGAGAGAGAGATGGAGAGTGAGCCAGAGAGGGAGAGAAGGAGCACGAGGAGGGAAGAGGGAAAAGCAGACCCCCTGCTGAGCAGGGAGCCTGACGCAAGGCTCAATCCCAGGACGTTGGGATCACGACCTGAGCCGAAGGCAGATGCCTAACTGAAAAAGCCACCCAGGCACCCCAAGAACCCAGTGTTTCTTTTCTTTTCTTCTTTTTTTTTTTTTTTTTTTAAGATTTTATTTATTTGACAGAGAGAGACAGCGAGAGAGGGAACACAAGCAGGGGGAGTGGGAGTGGGAGTGGGAGAAGCGGGCTTCCTGCTGAGTAGGGAGCCCGATGTGGGGCTCTATCCCAGGACCCTGGGATCATGACCTGAGCTGAAGGCCGATGCTCAACGACTGAGCCACCCACACTCCCCAGAACCCAGTGTTTCTAAGACGGCTTTCTGGCTTTTAAGAACTACGCTTGGGGTAGGAGCAGGATTGGTAAAACTGGGAGATATTCATGCTGGAAAGACTGATTGAAAGATCAGAGTATGGACTCAGGGTCTTTAAATTCAAGAATGGCAAACAAGAACTGAAGTCTGAGAAGCAGATCTAAGGTGGAAGGACCAGTTTAAACTATAAGGATTTGGACGTGGAAGGATGGGATATGAGTGATGACTGAGAGCAAAGCAGTATTGAAAACATGAGATGTCATTCAGGTTTGAGACAGACGAGGACAGGTCCTAATGGATCAAATGATTTTTAAGGTCCGCATGACTGGGCAAGGTAGCATATTTCTGAATTGATAAGGGAGAGCGAGTTATGTTAAGATCAGGAACAGCTGTTAGGAATCTGAAGTAGTCAGTATTGGGGAGTTGGAAAAGATTGAGCCCCTGGTTTGGCTAGAATATCACGGTCAGAAAAACTGAATGTACTAAGCCATACAACAACTTACATTTCTTCTGGCTATGATTAGAACTGGGTTGTGAGGATATTGCTATACTGAAGCACCTTGATAGGCTCTCTTGCCAGGGGTCTACAGATAGAGTGACTACCATTAATCCAACCAATAAGGCCTTCAGTGATTTCAGTGTGCTCAGTGTAGGTCCCATATTACTTAACTCTTGATTAAGCATACTGCTATTGCTGTGATTGACTTATGTGAATCTCTTTTTCTCCATTTATAGTTTAAGCTAGATCAAATGATGACCCTTTTAAAAACAGGGCTCTATAGGTGGTAGGATTAACATATAGCTGCATGTATTTAAAGTGTACGGTTGGATACATTTGAAATATGTGTACACCAGTGAAGCCATCACAATTAAGGTAATAAACATATTCATCAAACTCAAGTTTCCTTGTGCCCTTTTGTAATTCTTCCCTTCTGTACCTCCCTGCCTCTTCTTTCCATCCACATCCATTGACTTATTCTGTGTTGCTACAAACTAGTTTTTATTTTTTAGTGGATTTATACAGTATGAACTCTTTTTGTCTGGCTTTTCTCAGCATATTTCTTGTTTTTTTATCACCTTTTTTGCATAATTATTTTTGAGTTTATCAGTAGTTCATTCCTTTCTCTTGCTGAAGAGTATTCCATTGTGACTACACCTCACTTTGTTTATCCATTCACCTTTGGGGGAACATTTGGTTGTTTCTAGTTTTTGACTGTTTCAAATAAAGCTGGGATGAACATTTGTGTACAAATCTTTGTGGTTGTATTGCTATGAGTTGGAAAGCTGGATAATATGGTAGGAGTATATTTAACTTCTTTTTTTTTTTAAGATTTTATTTATGTATTTGAGAGAGAGAGACAGCCAGCGAGAGAGGCAATACAAGCAGGGGGAGTGGGAGAGGAAGAAGCAGGCTCCCAGCGGAAGAGCCTGACATGGGACTCAATCTCAGAACTCCGGGATCACACCCTGAGCCAAAGGCAGACGCTTAACGACTGAGCCACCCAGGCGCCCCAGGAGTATATTTAACTTCTTAAGAAATTGCCAAACTGTTTTCAAAATTGGTTGTTAACATTTTACATTCCCACAGCATAGCTTGAGTTTCAGTTCCACATCCTTAGCATACTTGGTATGGTCACTCTTTTTAATTTTAGCTATTCTGCTGGGTGTTTATTGGTAGCTTTTTGTAGTTTTAATTTACCTTTCCCTAAACGATATTGAGCATTCTTTCATGTGCTTATTTGCCATCCCAGTATATTCTGTGTTGAAGTATTTGTTCATATCTTTTTCCTATTTAAAAAAATTATAGTAAAATATACATAACATAAAACTTACCATCTTAGGCATTTTTATTTTTTTAAAAAGATTTTTACTTATTTATTTGAGAGGGACAGTGAGAGAGAGAGAGAGAGCATGAGAGGAGGGAGGGTCAGAGGGAGAAGCAGACTCCCTGTTGAGCAGGGAGCCTGATATGGGGCTTGATCCCAGGACTCTGGGGTCATGACCTGAGCTGATGGCAGATGTTTAACTGAGCGAGCCACCCAGGCACCCCAACATTTTTATTTTTATTTTTTTAAAAAGATTTATTTATTTATTGGAGAGAGAGAGAAAAAGAGCGTGCATGCATATGGGGGGGAGGGGCAGAGGGAGAGGTAGAGAGAAAGAATCCTCAAGCAGACTCCCTGCTGAGTGCGAGCCACCCAGGCACCCCCCCCCCATGGTACAGTTTAGTAGCATTAAGTACATTCATGTTATTTTGCAGCCAATTTTCAGAACTCTTTGTCTTACAAAATGGTTTCCTAAGTATTGGGTTTGTTTTGAAATTTCTTTACATATTCAGATATAAATCCTGTGTCAGATATATGCTTTATAATTATTTTCTTCCAATCTGTGTTTTGTCTTTTCAGTTTATTGTGTATCTTGAAATCAATTATGGCAGGAATGAATTACTCCACATTAATTGACAAATTGCTACAAATCAGGGCTTGATTTACTATTTGTTGATTGTCTATACTTAAGAAATGGGGAAAATGTTAATAATGCAGATTAAACTGAAAATTATGTTGTGTCTGTAGCTCTTACATTATAAAAAGTGTAAGAAAGTATGGAAGGAAATATTCCCTCTAATACTTGAAAACTGTTATCTAATCAGCAGAGAACTCATTCAGGTCAGACGTATGTCTTCATTGTTCCACCCTTGTCAGTTGCAACCATCACTTGGCTATGAATATAAGAATTCAGCAAAAATCAGTGAAAGCATTCTGTGACAATCAATTGACTATGTGGAATTTACGATAGAATTACATACTTTTCATTATTTGTAAATTGTGTGGTACATATCTTTTTATCTCGGTTAAGTTTATATTAAGCTTATGTATACATGTAACATTTTTTTTTCTGCAGAGACAGTTGTTAAATGTTTACCAGCATACCAGTGGCCACACACTAATAAGTAAGCGTCAGGAAAATGTGTCTAAACTCATGTAGCTTGAATGAGTCAAGAAAGAAAAATGAGGTTGGGAAACAAAGTCATTCCATAGGTGATAAGAGAACGAAATCTAATTCTGAGAACAAAATATGAAAGGGATGCGTAGTAGGGAGAGAAGATGGAAGGCACAATACACAGAAGGCCAAGTCAATTCTCTTATTACTAAAGACACAGAAGAAGTGAGTCATTTTCTTTTAGGAGTTTTATGGTTTAAGGTCTCACAGTTAGTTCTTCAGTCCATTTGGAGTTTATTTTTGTATATGGTATAAGAAAGTGGTCCATTTTCATTCTTTTGCATGTAGCTGTCCAGTTTTCCTAATACCATTTGTTGAAGAGACTGTTTATTCCCTATTGTAAATCCTTGCCTCCTTTGTCATAGATTAATTGACCATATAAGCATGGATTTATTTCTAGGCCCCTATTCTGTTCCATTGATCTGTCCTATTTTTGTGCCAATACCATACTCTTTTAATCTACAGCTTTGTGGTTTATCTTGAAATCTGGGATTGTGATACATTCAGCTTTGCTCCTCTTTCTCAAGATTGCTTTGGCTATTTGGGGTCTTTTGTGGTTCCATACAAATTTTAGTACTGTTTTTTCTAGTTCTATGAAAAATACTGTTCATATTTTGATAGAGATTGCTTTGGCTATAGAAACATTTTTCTAGATATCTTTTTAGGCAAGGGAAATAAAAGCAAAAATAAACTATTGGGACTACACCAAAATAAAAAGCTTTTGTACAGCCAAAGAAACCATCAACAAAACAAAAAGTTAGCCTATTGAATGAGAGAAGATATTTGCAAATGGTATATCTGATAAGGAGTTAATATCTAAAATATAAAAGAACTTCTACAACTCAGTAACAAAAAAACCAAATAATCTGATAAAAACGGGCAGAGGGCCTGAGTAGACATTTTTCCAATGAAGACACGCAGATGGCCAATAGACACATTGGAAAGATGCTTAGCATCACTAATCATCAGGGGAATGCAAATCAAAACCACATTGAGAAATCACCTTACACCTGTTACAGTGGCTAGAATCAAAAAGCCAAGAAATAACAAGTGTTGGTGAGGATGTGGAGAAAAAGGAACCCTCTTGCACTATTGGTGGGAATGCAAATTGGTGCAGCCATTGTGGAAAACAGTATGGAGGCTCCTCAGAAAATTAAAAGTAGAGGGGCACCTTGGTGGCTCAGTTGGTAAGCGTCTGCCTTTGGCTCAGGTCATGATCTCAGGGTCCTGGATCGAGCTCCTCATTGGGCTCCCTGCCCGTGGGGAGTCTGCTTCTCCCTCTGCCCCTCCCCCAGCTTGTGCACGCTTTCTCTCTCTCTAATAAATAAATAAATAAATAAAATCTTAAAAAAAAAATTAAAAGTAGAATTGCCACATGATCCAGCAATTCTACTACTTGATATTTACCCAATGAAAATGAAAACACTGATTCGGGAAGATACATGGACCCCTATGTTTATTGCAGCATTATTCACAATAGCCCAGATACAGAAGCAACCCAAGTGTCCATCAGTATAGATGAATGGATAAAGAAGATGTGACACACACACACACACACACAATGGAATATTAGCCATAAAAAGAATGAGATTTGCCATTTGTGACAACATGGGTACACTTAGAGGGTATAAATACCAAGTGAAATAAGTCAGAGAAAGACAGATACAGTATGATTTTACTCATATGTAAGATGTAAAAAAAAAATCAACAAAGAAAAGAAAGAGACAAAAAACCAGACTATTAAATACAGAGAACAAACTGGTAGTTGCCAGAGAGGGGGAGGTCAGTGGGATGATGGGTGAAATAGATAAAAGAGATTAAGAGTGTACTTCCTGATGAGCACAGAGAAACGTATAGAATTCTTGAATCATATATTGTTTACCTGAAACTAATGTAACACTGTATGTTAATTATACTTCAATTTTTAAAAAGTATAAAAAATAAAAAGAAATTAGATAAAGAAGGTGAGTTGTTGTAGGATATTTGTTTTGGTCTGATTTGACTTGCTCTTATTGCTGTAAGCGTCTGCTAATATTGAAGAGGAATGTTAAAAACTCGTATATTACTAGTATTACATTAGCAACTTCAAGTAAGCCTTGAATAACTAAATTTAATTGTTCTTAAGACCAAAAAAATTACAAAATACTTTTTAAAATTTAAAATTGGAACATAGAACAATTATGTGTTCTCTGTTGCCTGCTAGAGTTTGTGTCATTAGTTACATTGCTTTTTTATCTATACACTCAATTCTGTCATGTTTACCGTAGGTATTACATTTCTTTCAAAAGGTTTTTTCTTTTAAGAATATCTTGATTTTGAATCTGATGACTAACTTTAAAAAATATTTTGTTTTGTAGCCATGCAGGATATACGTACTGTGGGTCTTGCGCTGCTCATGCTTACAAACAAGTGGATCCATCTATTACGTAAGTAACACAGTCTTGTTGAAGCGGGACGAGGTTGGGAATTATGTGCACTTTGTCACAATAGTAATTTGTTTCGGCATGCTTATTATTATATACTTGATTTCACTAGGGATTTAACTTTTTATATATTTATTATACCTTATATAGGTTATAAAAAGCTTTCATACTGTTTTTCATTGAACATTTAATTTTTATTTTTGATTTTGTTGGTAATACATTTAATTCTGCAAATGTTAGAAGGTTAAATGTTTTGGTTTTTAATTTTTTTTTTTTGCCTTTGGGAGGTGAGCATCTTTAAGAATGCAAAGCGCTTTGTTCTATGTTAATCATTTTGTAATTTAAAATTCTTTATTCTACTTGTTAAATTGTGGTTAATGAAAGAAAATCATTTCTCATTGGCACAATGAGGTAGCTGAATTATTTTAGAATCTGACAGTGAATTTCATATGGCATTTGAAGCATGTTAGCTCTTAATTCAATGAGAGCTCTGAAATTAGCTTTAAAAATTTTTTCTGGCAGATTGAGACATATTAAGTAATATACTGCTCTCTAAAATAAGTTTGTGAACTTTCAAAAGCTTCTGCTAGAAATAGCCACCCAAATTACTTAATTTGCTGACCAGCATTTTATTTAAATCATTAATTCACAAATGTGAACCAGTATCAGGCTCTAGTCTATATGCCAGTTATACACACTGTACGAATAGGTAAAACCAACCACCTTAATTCTGTCAAATGTTGTTAGGTTTGACTTGTGTTAGTAGAGGTGAAGCATAAACATTCAAAAGAAGTAACTCACAGCAGCCCTGAGTTTAAAAAGAAAGTCTCTCCCCACAGTCTAATCCTTTGCCTTTGAGCAATTTGTTCAAATTTTCAAAACAAAAGAGCTGTTCTTTTTTGTTTTTATGTCATGTGCTCTTTGTTGGAAATTATTTTTAGTAAGTTTTTAATGATAAATAAAATGATAGTGTTGCCAAATTGATGAGGTTTTGGTTAGCCCTGCCTCATTTATGATGTTTTGAGGAGTGTCTTTTTCTTAATACATATTTAATATCCAATTTCAGGTAATTTATTTCATGAATAAGAACAAAAATAAATTAGATTGGAAAGATTTTCAAAAGTTTACTTCATTTCGGCCTATAAATAGCTATAATCAAGGTTAGTTAATATGACAGCCTTTTCCTAACCTATTTGATGATGCTATTTTCTAGAAGGTGCTCCTGAATTAAGTGTGGCTTAGTAATATGTAGACAGATATAGAACCTATATTGGTAGATGCAGAAAGCATGTATTAAATAAGTTGATAGAAAGTACGAATGGAATGAAAAAGAGAAAAAGAAAGAGAGCCAAAGACTAAGGTGATGATAAAAGAGGTGAGTGAAAAGAGAGGCGAATGATGTGTGTAGATGTGATCAGCTTATTTTTGTAATTAATATATAGTAATTGAATTTTGAATAAATAAATCTGAAGGTTTAAGCGTTAAAAATAATTGACAGTCATAGCTATATTCTCTTAAAAGTGGCCCTCCTTGAGACTGGCAATGTTTCAGAGTCCTTTGAGAAAATAGAGAAAGAACATCTTTCTGGGAACTATGAGAAGTTTAGAGAAAAAATAACAGTCCAAGAGAGAAGATTAAATTCTCTGCCACTAGCTTCCATTCTTACCTTCCACACTAATCCATTCCCTACATGGATCATCTCTTGTACTGTCTTGTACTTTGAATGGATCTTTTACCTTTGTGTTATTTTGTAATATCTTGCATGAAACATTTAGAAGATATTTCTTAATTGAATTATGCATATCTTTGAATGTTGACATTTCATCATACAGTGCCAAAAAATCACATTTGTTAATATCACCACGAATTTCATCAGAAATATCTCTAATTATTGGGAAGCTGTCCATCTCACAGTGATAGAAGTTTTGCAAAAGTCCCATTTTCACTTAAAAGCTTCAGTTATGTCTTGGGCAATGTTTTCTTTGAAGTGGCAGGCCCATTTTGTTCATTTTCTAGAAAATTTCTGCCAAATACCTAAATTGGAATAGCCATAATTTGTCCACAGTCATTTTTCGAAGTAAAAATTGTGTTCCATGAAAAAAAAGTCTAGTTGAGATCATTCTCATAATCACACAAATGTTTTCCCCAAGACATAATTCTGTATATAGTAAAAGTGCTTTATGCATTTATCACCACCAATTTAATACATTTTGTCGTACAGAATATTTTTATAAAACTGTATTCAGAGTTCAAGATTTAATGAAAGTAAGTGAAACTGGCCTAAAAAAAAACAACAAAAAACCTTGGTGTGGGTGAAGGTAAAGAATACATGACTAGCAGTACATTTTGATTCCATTACCTTGATCACAGTTCTAATGTGCCAGTGGTTTACCCAGCCTCATTTTTGTACCATAAGTACAAATGTCAACACAGTGGAAAAGGCAAATAAATTCCTGATTATTATGAAAATACTTTTGATTTTGTGGGATTCTTGAAAGGGTCTTGTGGAATCTACAGTTCACAATTCAAGAAGTGCTGGGATACAGGGTGATTGGATTTAGATTATGGGTGTTGGGGAGGGCATTTCTGAGGAAGTGATTTTTAAGCCAAGCCAAAGGAACAAGAGCATTTGTGAAGGCTTTGAAGGAGGCTGAGTTGTGTTCCAGTCATCAAGGAACTTCAAGACCAGTATACGTAAACTATTGTGATCAAGGGGTGTTGGGGGGCAGAGTAATGCAAGATGGGGCCAGTGCATTTGAGACTTTAGAGCCCATTTTAAGGAGTTTAGATTTTATCCTCTGATTATGAAAAGTCATTGAAAACCTTTTAAACAGGGGAGTAATGAGATCTGATTTATGTTTCGAAAGGAGTACCTTGGTTGTTTAAGGAATATAAAAATTGATATTTTTTAAGTAAGTTCTTTCTCATATTTATCATGCAAAGTCTTTTCTTTTTACTAAAACTTTAATTGAAAACCTGGAACTCAGGATGTACTTAGATAGTAACTTGATTTTGATTCCTAACTTTCAGAAAGCCTTTCAGGGTAGAAAAAAGAGCAAAAGTAATCTTCTTTGGGGCCACATGACATTTAATTTAGTTAAAATATCTCTACTTGCCAGGAAACATCTTTAAAAAATTACTTGTATTCCATTATTTAGAATAAGTAGTTGAATATTTATGAGGGCAGATTTTCAGGTAACTTATTTATTGGTTGTACATACTACTTTTCATAGTAAGTAACTCCACAAATGTGAATTCTCTGGAGGTATTATATGTAAACTACATTTATTTCTAAGAGAATACCTCTTGACTGTTTTCTGTTTTTTCATATTAAGCTTTTTTTTTTAACATGTGTGACAACAGTGATGATGTGCTAATATTTATCAGTTATTCATTTAAAGGCAAAGCACTTTGCAATTAATTGAAGGGAGAGAAAACGTCATTGCTTCCAATGCCTATATTACTCATTTTTCTCCAAAATATTCCTGTGGCTTTGGTGTTTATGGATCTAGCAATCTAGTCCCCCTAAAAGAAAATGCATTGTATTTTATTTACATTATTAATTTTCTTTTTGTTAGTGTATAGCTAACAAAGAGACTCATTGTGAGATTACTACTAATATGCACTTTTTTTGGCCTCCTTTTCAATGATGTTTAGCCTATTTTTGGTTTATTTTTGGGTTTATCACTTATAAGGATTTCTTATTGATGTGACTTAAACCTCTTTTTGCATATGAGTGAGTTTCTATTAGACTGGAAGGAATCGAGTACACAATTGGCTAATTCAGATGGTGGAAACTCTTTTCTCCACCAGTCTTATCTTTTCATCTACGTTGGGTGGAGGGGGAGGCCAACAAAGTAAGTCTGGTATTTCAGGGGACAGTTAGGCTTTCCAAGCTGACCTTTGGTGTTTATTTCTGGAGTAGTGCTCGTATTTTAGTCACTATTAGAATCTTGTTACACTTACCTAGAAATGTATCTGTGTCTTGAGTTTAAATTGATATTTTAAAAGTCATTTCATATTTTAATTATATATGCTGGATTTCCTAGGAGTGTTCTGATTTTAAATATTCTGTGCCTCTGTCTTGTCATAGAAATGCATTCCTCAATCATAAAAATGCCTTCTTTTTCATACTTTGTTCTTGGTTCATATAATACTTGTCCTTAGGCAAGTCACCTAAACACTCAACCATTATGTATGTCCCTCATTAGACTTTGATTCAAAAAATTGTGATGATGATTATGTACTGTAAAGATAGAACATAATGGCATCTCTTTTGTTCATTTAGGAATCTAAATTTGATTTGATTTTTTTTTTTTTTTAAATGGCTGTTGACTTGCTCATAGTGGTGATGATAAGAAGTGAGTATTGGCAGTGGGGGAGGGGGGGATGAAAAGAGAAAATGGTTTTGACTAGAAATGGCCTGTAGATGAAGTCTTACGTTTGCTATCCCTGACATCTTGAGGAAGTTTTGGGATTCTAAACAGAGAATTCTCTTTTCCTTATCCACATCTTCCTTACTGTCCCTCCCCACACCACAGCAAGTAACATATAGCAGACAATAGGTTAATTTTCTTAGCTGTAATTGAATTTTATGAAAATAAATATATGCCTAAGCACATTCCTTGGCTTGCAAGTTTTTGATATGAAAGAACTAGCTCATGTCTCAGTCTTTGTCCGTTAATCAAGCAATGAGTAGTAATTAATTTTTTCTAGGTACATAGCTTATCGTCTATTCTCTTCTTTCTCATAGTTTTGGTTTTTCAAATCTAGTAAGTTTTTATGTGTGTGTTGGGGGGAGATTTCATTCATTTGAATCTGGGAGAGCAGAGAAAATGGATAGTTTTGGAATTTAGATTGTAGTGATGTTTGAGATAAAATGAGGGGAAGTTAATTTTACTCTTGATGTCAAGATAAAGGGATTGTAAAGATTTAAGCTATAGTTTAGCCCAGTTCTTTTCTTTAGCTACAGTGCAAATAACACATAATCAAGTTTCTTTGTCTTTGAGAATGACTTCTATCTACTTGAATGGGAACAGAGAAAGCTTATTATACAGAATTTTTCTCAACAAGAATCCTCTTTTCTCTGCTATGGTAGAAATGTGGAAATAACTTTATCAGAATGGTTCTTTGTAATGATACTTTGTAGGGAGTTTTAGACATTATACTGTCACATGTTTTTCTTAAAGTTGTGGTAGATCTTATGAGGCAAGTTTAGAATGTGTTATAACTTTGAGATTTTATTTATAGCTGAAATGTTTAAATTCAATGAATAAAGCTATTGAAAACCTTCTGTATCCTAGGCATTCTGAACGCAGAGATGACTTTAATCATAGCAGTTGATTTACTCTAGATCAATAAATCAGTAACTAGTATGCCCAGGTGTTGAAAATGGTTCTTCTTCTTCTTCTTCTTCTTCTTCTTCTTCTTTTTAAATGGTTCTTTTAAAGGCCTTCCAACAAAGAGACAAAGATAAGGAACTGAAATTAATTAACTGAGGAGCAGATCAGTTGTGGGTATATTAGTTTGCTAGCACTGCCATAATAAACCACCACGAAGTAGGTGGCTGAAATCAGAAATTTATTTTCTTTCAGTCTGGAGGCTAGAAGTCCAAGATGAGGGTGCTGGTAGGGTTGGTTTCTCCTGAAGCCTTTCTTCTTGGCTTGCAGATGGCTGTCTTCTTGATGCCTCTCTGTGCATGTGTGCCCCTAATATCTCTTCCTCTTTCTTATAAGGACATCAGTCATTGGATTCAGTCCTCATCTGAATAGCCTCCTTTTTACTTAATGATCTGTTTTAATACCTTATCTCCTAATATGGTTACATTCTGAGGTACTGGGGTGGAACTTCAACATAAATTTTAGGGGTACATAATTTAGCTAATAGTAGGTAATGAAATCAGTCAAGAAAGAAAATGGTGCCATGTGTGATTTTTAAAAATTACTTGTTTTTTTTCCCTTTTATTTAACAAGATTTGTGTAGAAGTACAATTGTTCTGTGCTTTTTGTTGTATATCTCCTAGCCGGAGAATTTTCATCCTTGGGCCTTCTCATCATGTGCCCCTCTCTCGATGTGCACTTTCCAGTGTGGATATATATAGGACACCTCTGTATGACCTTCGTATTGACCAAAAGAGTAAGTATATAGAAATCTTATAGCTTTTAAACAGCTAAAGATTTTTTTAAAATAAGAGTAAGTTAATTAAAAAAATTAAAAATACGAATATTATAAGTAAAATCTCAGTTTTAAAGATAAAATTGATTTCAACTTATTTGCAAAAAGCAAAAACAAAGAAAGAAGATCTTCTATATGCTTAAAAGACAACTAGAGTTTTTTTTTGCCAGCCACAAAAATCTGTCAGGTCTACTAGTCTCCAGACTGTTTATATTACATGTGTATTCAGGGAAATGTCTTATACTCACTGTACCATGAGACAAGAAATTAGTACCCACAACAACTTGAAGAAAGATTCTGGGCATGTTAGTCTGACTCTATGTATATCACTTTCCTCATTGTAAATAGGTCATGGTGATAATGCCTTTATTTCTTCTCAAATGACTTTTATGGGGGGGAGAAAAGTGAAACTCTGAAACAAAGGTGCTTCATAAATCATAAGCGTATTTTATTTTTTTAACATGTCCTCTTATTTTGATATATATTTTCCATAGGATTCCAGAAATCACATCTTTTATTTAGTTGTGTCTCATTTTATGCATTGAATGTGTAAATTAAAATCTTTTGACTTTATAATAGTATTTTTGGAGGAGTGGGGAGTGTATATATATACACAACAGTACAGAGAATAGCATAACAAATATTCTTGTACTTACCATCCACAATTGACTCAGAATTTTCCCCTTATCTGAACCCTCTGCTTTCCCAAAAGCCGTCTTCATGAGCTTGCTTTGTATTCTTTCAGTGCATCACAGTATATTTTAAGTATGTTGGGTGCTTATTGTTTCAAGAAACCTTGGAACAAATTCTTCTGTAGGATGAAAGAAGCCATTTGCAAAATAGACAATCACCTCTTTTTTCCTTATTTTTTAGGCCTAATTTTTCATAATTTGGGGTTTTAATTGTTACCAAGTATTAGTAATTTGTTGTTGGGATAATTTTTACTAAGTAAACTGGAGTATGACTAGCCTTATTACTCCCTGTGATGCTTTTAGGGAACACACTTTATTTTTAAAACCTTGTTGGGGCATTCAGAACATTTTGGTTTTAGATAGCATCCTAATGAAGGAATGGGTGATTTTTAATCAGGTATAATTTTGCAGAAAAAAAGTCATGCCATCATTTGTTTGTTTCTTTGATATTGGTAAGCCCATTTAAGGATGTAGTTATAAAAATATTGATTCTGTTCTATGATAAAACAAAAATATTCTTATATCACCTTTTTTACGTATTAAATTTCATCTTTTTCTTATTATATCATATCTATTTTTAAGTATAATTCATCAGAAGGGTCTGAATTACTAGATCATTTTAGAGTTATTTATGGCATGGTGCTATGGTGAATTTATGTTCTGGTCTGTCCCAGAAGCTTAATTTTTAATTTTGAGGAAAATAGCATGCTTAATAGGAATTTTCTGTTCTTTGTATGGCAGTCATCTGAGATGGGAAATAATAATCTCATAGATTTTATCATAAAACAAAACAAAACTTAAAAACTATGTTATTAACCTCATGAGTAGGTAGAGCAGTGGCTTTGCTTTACTTTGTTTTACTTTGTTTTACAGAGCATGTTTTACTAGGAATTCAACTGTGTTCTTGTTGGCATGTGCTGATTAAAGTCAGGGAAAAGCTTAGACCCAGAGGTGATTTTAGATGTAATAAAAAGAACTGATGAACATTTTAAATGATTATTTTTATATAACTGTGTAACATATGAAAATGCTGAGTAGTCATCACATGTATTATTGCTTTGGTATGTAAAAAGCTAGTTTTTCCTTCTTTTTTAAAGATGAAAATGAAGGAGAATATTATGTGGTACTTCTGTCTCTTGCGAAAGCATGTAGTTTTTTGTTACTGAATAGAGTCTCACAGAATAAGGATATACATTAATGTATTTGTTTTACTATATTTTGAAATCTCTTTAGTTTACGGAGAACTATGGAAGACAGGAATGTTTGAACGCATGTCTCTGCAGACAGATGAAGATGAACACAGTATTGAAATGCATTTGCCTTACACAGCTAAAGCCATGGAAAGGTATATTGATTAATACAAGAAATCCCAGAGAAATCATGAGTATTAATTTCTTTGGAATTATTTTCACTGGGTAAAATAATTATTAGGATAAGGAGATTTAAAAAATTTTTTGTTATTTGAGGTGCGGCGGCTCAGTCGGTAGAGCCTGCAACTCTCAATCCCAGAGTTGTGAGTTTGAGCCCTACATTGGGTGTAGAGGTTACTTAAAAATAAAAATCTTAAAAGAATTTTACTATTTGAAATGATATAAAAATTTGAGATTGGATATTTCTAATGTGGATTGAAGTTGGTTTTGAGTAGTTTGCCTATAAAGGCTGAATATGTGAATCAACATGGTTTTTTATTAGGTGATAATGTTTTAAAAAACATCTGTGTGTGTATGTGTATGTGAGTGGGATGTGTGTGTGTGTGTGTGTGTGTGTGTCTATTATTTTATTCATTTGACATTTATCTCGGAATAACAAATTCTTTTATGCTATAAGTAAATAATCATAAAATTTTAGATTTGGAAGTAACATTGGAGCTCATTTATTTCAGCCTTATGTAAAGTACATGAATATTTTTTATGATATGCTTGATAGATTATTATTTGCTACTTGCTAAAGGTCTTCCAATGGTGGGATGCCCATAAGACTATTAAGTAGAATAGGACAGGGACAATACCTATTTTATTCTCTAGTTGTATCCCACGGCCTAGCACAGTGCCCATTACCTAGTAGTCATTAGTTTATTTTGTAAAAATGAAAGAATTTTTTAAAGGCCTTTCTTCTTTTAGGGCAGTATTCAAATGAGAAAGTCTTCCTTTTGTAGGTCACATATGTCTAATTTTTTCAACCATTGCCTTTACATGGACTTAATATTCCATATAGAGTTTGACTAGTTCTAAATATGGTGAGATTATTCCTTTCCTGGATCTTGTCATTATATTCTCTTAGTAAAATACATGGTGTATTATATAGGTTTACAGTAAATATTTGTTAATTAAATGTATTAATGAAGTCCAAGATCACATTAACATTTTTCGTGTTAATATGGCTTACTTGCTATTGGCTAATATACTTGTGGCCAGCTAAAGCCCAAGGCTTTTTCATACAGTTCAGTTGGATTATTTTCTCTTTCGTACTTTGGTTTCTTTTTAACCGTCAGTTACTAGGTTTAATTTTTTCTTGTTGGTTTTAGTCTATTATGGCAGTCTTTTTGGATCATTTCCACCCCTAATTCTGTTATGAAAGAGTTATTTAACTTCTCTCAGTCAACATCTATTCATGATGATAACTATGATGCTTTGTGTAAACCTGAAGAAGTTTCTAAAAAATCAGTGTGATATTAAATTATAAGCAGTATAATTTTAGGTTAATTGTGTTTTACCACATTCTAATCCTTCAGAAATTGTTAAACCAGTATAAGCTGTTCATTTCTTGGAATGCTAGTATAATCAGAACATTCCATTCTTCAATTACATAGAATAATAGAAAACTTTTGTTATTTCTTGAAATGTTTGCATATTTTGTAATGAGAAAATATATTTTAGACTTAATAAAGCCAACAGTATCCTTAAGGAAGTTTTAACAAAATAATATTTTTGTTATTTCAAAAGTAAAACATGTAATTTTGAAAATTTAGGAAAATAGAAACTTAAAATCAACCAAAATTCCTGTTCATAATTCCCCCTCTATTAAATAGCGTTAAATAGCCACTATTAAATATATCACTTCTCAAGAGATCTTCCTTCTCTCCCAGATTGCATTTGTATCTCTAATACTGACTCTTAGAAAGTACCCAGTACTTTTCTTTTGTAGTCTTTGCTGCACTCACCACCTGTATTAGTTATCCATTACTGTGTGAGAGATCGCTCCAAAACTTGTGATTTAAAATCACAACTATTATTCTGTAAATTATTGCTCACAAATTTTGGGTCAGGAGTTTGGGAGGGGACACCTTGCTCTGGTCCATGAGATGTTGACTGAGGTAACTTGAATGGGCCTAGTGGATCCAAGATGGCCTTGGTGCTAGCTTTTAGTTGAGATACCTCATTTCTCCTCTAGGTGATCTATTTGTTCATCATCCAGGGCTTTCTCTCTTCTTGGCTTCTCTCTAGAAGGATAGCCTGGATTTCTTTACATCGTGATTTAGGGTAACCAGAGAACAAAAACAAAAGTTCTTAGCCTCTTAAGGCCTTGGCCTGAAATGACACAGCATCATTTTTATCATATTCTCTTTTTCAAAGCACAAGACAATGTTAGCCAAGATTTAAGGAAAGGAGAAATAAATTCCACTTCTTGATGGGAGGAGTAGCATGTGTATATTCAGGAATTGTTGGTAGCCATCTTTGCAGATGGACTGTATCACAGTACTTTTGATGGAAAATTCAGTGTCTCTCCAACACATAGTGCTCAGTCCTCCTAAGATGCCCAGAAATCTCATTCAGTTAGGACCTCAGGTTCAAAGTCCATTACCTTATGATCTGCATTAAGTTGGGATGTGGATGAGGCTCTCTGGGTACAGCTCTTCTTGATTTGGATACCTGTGAACTAAGAAGACAAGTTTTACCCCACCCCCACCTGCCATTCACTCCATATACAATCCTGAGGCAGGAATTAAAAAAAATTTTTGAAGATTTTATTTATTTATTTGACAGAGAGTGAGAGAGCACAAGCAGGGGGTATGGCAGGGTTGGGTGGGGGAAGCAGGCTCCCCGCTGAGCAGGGAGCCTGATAAGGGGCTTGATCCCAGGACCCTGGCATTATGACCTGAGCTAAAGGCAGACGCTTAACAAACTGAGCCACCCAGGTGCCCTGAGACAGGAATTCTTAGCCACACAGTAGATATTCCCAGTGGAGAGTGAAAGAATGGGAAGCATATAGCAGCCTCTGGTCCAAAGCAATTCTGAAATCTAAGGGAACAGAGAATGTTCTTTGATTAGGGCTTGGTTCTGACTTCTGGTAATGGCTTCATAATTCCTTACTTTTCTCAGCTCTTGGCTTGGTTTTTTGGGTTCTTGGCTCTACTTGCTGACTCATTTTTGCTTCTCCATGAGAAATGGGCCTTGTTTACACCTGAGCAGTCATTTCTGTCTACTTTATGTATGTGGCAGTTTGAAAACTTAAAGGCCTCTTTTCATTTGGAACAGTGTTTATTTTAAACTGTAGAACTCCATTAATGTTGTGGGTTTTCTGTATATCAGATAATAAGCTCTGACAGTAGTCACATCCATGGTTCTATCAGTGACAGGACTCTCTCTACTTTGCATCCCAGTTTAGGGTCCTCTAAGGTTCTTAGAAGCCCTTTTGCCTACCTGAGAGAGAATGTAAGCCCTATCTTATTAAGTCTTTCTGTCGTCTTAATAAAGGATTTTACAGATGAGTTTTTGATTTGATGATTGTGAGCCTATAATTTATTGGGAGTGCTTTGGATTTGATCTTTGTCTTCATGTTGTTTCTTTGACAATCTTTTGCTATCTGTAGAGGCTAGTGATGAGAAACAGTTCTTTTCCAACCAAACAACTCTTGGTTAGAAATATTTCCTTTAAAATTCTGCTTGTAATTCTTTAGCTCGTGTTTTCTTCTTTTACCTTCTCATACTTGGCTATTAAGAAGCCAGTGACACTTTGAATATTTTGCCTGGAAATCTTCTTAGCTAGATCTAGAGGTTTGCGAGGTATATTTTTAATGTTCTAAGTTATTATACATGTGATCATTATGCTAATTGTTCTGCCGGTATATCATATGGGGCCCTCTTCTTCTGGCCTTATATAGCAGTTTCCTTATTGCTGTAACAGTGCTCTGTCTCCTTTTTGCCCTTCCAGCTTCTGCCTGCCTCAGTGTCTTCAAAGCCAGTGTTTTAGGTTTCTGTTCCAGTAGTACCCTTTTCAAGCACTGCTTTTTATCTCACATACTTATTGTAGCATAACCAACCACCTCAAAATGCCTATTTTTTTGCTGTGACTCTGTGAACTAGAAATTTGGTCAGGGGTTAGTGGTGGTAACTTGTCTCTGTTTCATCTGCTTCCAGTTGAAGCAGGCTGACTTAGGCTGAAGGCTCTAGGGCACCTTCACTTCTTGTCTGAGGCTGCGATGCTGGTTGTCTGTTGAAGCTCCTTCGTTCTTGTCTCGGTGCTCTTCATCTCCACCTGTTGTCACTTATCCTTCAGGGCCTCTCTCTGAACAAGGTATCCCTCTCCTCAGATAGTTGTGGACTATCATGAAGTACATGGCAGTTCAGGGCAGCCAGAAAATAAAACTAGAAACTTTCAGGCATCTTAATATCTGGGTTTGGAGCTGGCACAGTGTTACTTAGGCCACATTCTCCTCATCCAGGCAAGTTGCAAGGCTAAGTTCAAGGAGAGGGAGAAAGAGACTCTCCTTTTGGTGAGAGGGGTGACATGGGCATTCAGAATTAGGAGGAATTTTCAGGGATTATACTTGAAGACAGCTTACTGTAGTACCACTGTAGTTAAATAACCATTTTGATGATTGCCTGCATATGTCTGCCTTCCTTGGTAGTTCCCTAATCTGCTTCCTGCATGAGGACAGCTAGTCTTCACTGTACTTTCTGTGCCCAGCTCAGGACCTGGTACACAAAAAGATTCCTGTAATTAATTGTTGAATGAATTAATAATGATCTTCCCATAATTAAATATTAAATATTTTCCCCAAAATGAGGTCAAATGTTCCTATTAACTGTTTCATATTATGAACATATTTCCATGTAATTTTTATTCCTTTTTATTGAGTATACATAGAACTTTCTAGAATATGGCTATGTAATACTTTAACCAGTTGACCATTTAATTTTCTAACTTTTCTTTCATTTTTTCACTATAGTCATTACAGATTTTTTAAATTAAATACCTAAGGTATTATTTATAATTCTATGTGTTATCTTAAACAGATTTAAAAAATAATATTCATTAGAACTTTTAAAAGAAATAATGAGTAGTATAACGGAGAAAACATGAAATGACCCATAATCTCCTTGCTTAGTTAACCCTATTGACATTAAAAAAATACTTGTACAGTACTGTACATGGCTTGAAAATGTAAACAGCATCAAGAAGTATAAAATGAAGAGTTAAAGCCTCCGTGCTTCTGCTCAACCTGTGTTCATATGGTAGTAAAAATTGTTGTGTATATACTAACATATATGTGCATATGTTTGTATTATCTATATAAGATTTATATATAGACATACTTATTTGTGTAAATTAAAACATGTATACAAGAGATCATGTCTTGCAAGCTTTATTTTGATCCTTTTTTCCCATATATTATCTTTACTACTGAAATGCATAATAATTTCTACATTGCTTATAATTGTATTGAAGAGAGTTAGGATATGTAGAAACCATCTATCTTGAAAAAAAAAACTAGTTAGCTCTGAAGATTAGTAGCACTGGATCCCAGCTCTTCTTTTTTCTTGCTTAGTTCCCTTGAACATCCCCCCACATATTCCTTTGGGGTATGTTTTGGGTAATTTGTTTTGGGTAATTTATATGCAGTAAAATGTACTCTTTAAGGCATAGAATTCTATGAGTATTGTCAAATTTAGAGTTTTATATATTCATCACAGTCCAGATATGAAATAATTCCTTTGCCTCAACTTCACTATTTTTTGTTCAGAAAAATGTGCAGAGTACTTAGTATGCTTTAGTAGCTTTGAAAGTGTTTCATTGAGAAATATGGCACTATAAAGCCATTCATGTTCACTGTGAAAGTATCATCATTATCTTCTTAGCCATTTAATACTTTTTGTTACTGCTAATAGTTTGGGACATAGACAACTTGAAAGTACAGTACAGTGTATTTAAATGTGTTCCATCTTCTGCTTTAGGTTCTACCAGTCTTACAAATTCAGTGTGGTTAGGATTTGATAACTCTTGGAGTACTTAGACTATTATTAAAAAACAGCAACTTGATTTTGCACAGTTTACCCAGATCGTAAAGCTGCAGTCTTGTAATTATTACTTTTATCTATATTGATTATATGTTTGAGTTCTCTTGAGTGAGAACTCTACTATAAGATGGCTTTGTATGATATTAAATAATATTAACTGGACAGTTTTTGCTGTTCTGAACATCTTGCATTAGTATGGTACATTTGTTATAGTTGATGAAGAAATACTGATACATTACTACTAACTAGGTCCATAGTTTAATTAGGGTTCCCTTTTGGTGTTACATAGTTTATGGGTTTTACCAAATGCCTGAAGTCCTTGTTATCTACCATTATTAGTACCATACAGAATCATTTCACCGTCCTAAAAATCCCATGTACTCTTCTTGTTCATCCTCTCCCACTACATTCCTCCCAACCATCCCCTGGAAGCCACTTACCTCTACTATCTCCATAGTATATAGTCATATAGTTGGAATCATACAATATGATTGTATGTCATCTAATTGGAATCGTACAGTATGCAGCCTTTTCAAGTTGGCTTCTTTAACTTAATAATATACTTTCAAGATTCCTCCATGTCTTTTCTTGGCTTGATAGCTTATTTCTCTTTATTCTGAAGTATATTCTATTTTACAGATGTATCACAGTTTATTCATTCACCTATTAAAGGATTATTGATATAGTTGGCTTAGTATCTCTCATATTTGTTACTGCTTTCTATTTATTGCCCTTGTTCTTTATTTCTTTTTTGTTTTCTGTTATTCTGCCTTCTGTGGTTTTAATTGAGCATTTTATATGATTCCATTTTTTTCCTTCTCAACATATCAATTATAGTACTTTTTTTAAAAAAAACTTTTTTTAGACGTTGCTCTAAAGTTTGCAACATGCATTTTCAACTAATCCAAGTGCACTTTAAAATAAGACTGTACTGCTTCACAGATAATGCAAGTACCTTATATCAGTATTTCCAGTTTGTCCTTTCTGTTCCTGTCATTCATAAGCTATAATTACAACATATTGTTGCTATTAGTTTTTGAAGAAATTGTTGTATCTTGGATCAATTAAGAATAAGAAACATCAAATGAAATAAACTAAAGATGTTACTTTATCGTTATTTCTTCTCTAATGTGCTTTTTTCCCCTTAAAGTAGATATGAGTTTCTGACCTATATCATTTTCCCTCTCCCTAAAAAACTTTTTACTAGTTTATAGCTCTGATTTTATTCTCTAGTACTTGCTATTTTGTGTTGAAAAAGGAATTCTTTACCACCACCTCAGGAATACACGAGAGACTCCTTTTATGATGTTCCTTTAAGTCACAAATAATGTATTTTATATATGGGGAGTAATTAAGTAGGCTAGTAAACAAAACTCCCCCAATGGCAATTCTCCTCCCTTTAGTTTTATTAGTTAATTTATGTAAAAAATTTGGTTTTAAGATGGTTTAAGACATTTCCTCTCAAGTTTTAAAAATTTTGGTTAATATGCATCTTTCACATGTTACAGAGCTACTTAACTGTACTAACCTGTGTGCAAAGAATGACGGGGAATAGCAAAATAAGCAAACATTGTGTATTTCCTTAGCATATAGCGTGGTAAGAAAGATAAGAAATGTATATAATTAGATGTAATATAATTCAAAATGTATTAAGTGCAGTTGAAGAGTTTATGAGATCCCAAAAAGGGGATGTGGGAGAAGAGAGATATACTTAGGGGAGCACACATGTGGCTTCATGGTATAGATAGCATTTGAGTAGACTTGGAAGATGGCTGTAATTTTCACAGAGTGGGGCAGGTTTCTGTGGGAAAGGGAGTTCTGTAAATACAAAGTATAGGAGTAGGAAAATGAGGGACTTAAGAATGGAAAGCTATTTACCTTAGCTTAAGGAAGTTGCGAAAAGGCATGCCTAGTAACGGAGGTGTATCTGTAGATGTAGATGTTTTTGTTTAGGCTGTGTAGTTAGAAAACGTTTTCTTATATATATGAATATTTTTAGTTGGCTATTAGTCCTACCACTTCCTGTTATCTTATACCTTATCCAGCTTTTAATGCATATTTAATACCAACCTGGAGCTGGAGGCATTTGGGTAGGTGACTATCTATAGAAACAGAGTAAGAGGGGCTGGATTAGGAAGTTGGAACAGAAGGTTGGGACCATTTTATAGAGGTCATTGAATGTCATTGTAATATATTTATATTTTATTCTGTGATTGGTATAGAGCTAGTAAAAGTTCCTCAGCAAAGGACGGGCATGGTTAGAACTTGAAATCATAAGCATATTACTCCTTTTTTCTTTTTTTTAAGTAGGTTCCACATCCAGTGTGGGGCTTGAACTCACAACCCTGAGATCAATAGTCGCATGCTCTACCGACTAAGCCAGCCAGGTGTCCCAAATATTACTCCTTGATGGTGTGATGGTACAGTGAAGGATGGATTAGAGGTGGAAAAGATTATTAGAAATAGTTTAGTAAAGAAACCATAGGGCTTTGAACTAAAGTAGTGGCGGATGGGTAGCAAACTGAGCAGATTGTGGGAGACATTTGAAGGTTAGAATCTATAGAACTTGGTAAATGTTTCTGTGTGGGGGAGTAACATGATTTTAAGAGCATGCAAAAGTGAAAGGCCTAATAGTATGCCATTATCAGAGATGGTAAAGCCAGAAATAGGTATAAGTTTAAGAGAATATAGTGCATGGAAGTGTTGACTTGTTCCTAATAAAATATGGGAGTTTATAATTTTGCCAGTAAGCTTAAACCAGTTTATGATAAGATTATCTTGCTTCAGAGGGTTGAGTAGTACCTGAAATATGACTGCCCTTATGTAAACCTTTTTTCTCATTATTCTTACTCAGATGGAAATTAAGAAAGATAAATAATTACCTTTGAAAGTCATTTTAATAATCTGATTAAATTCACTTAATTGATGAAACAGCAAAGACTTTATAATGACTTAAATCTTAATCTTAGTCGTCATTGACAGCTAGCTTGCCTCCCCCTTTCCCCTCTTGCTTCCTCCTTCCCCAGTTCTTTGGTTCTGCCTGATGTTTTTTTCTGGATTTTTTTTTTTTTAAGATTTTATTTATTTATTTGACAGAGAGAGAGAGAGCCAGCGAGAGAGGGAACACAACCGGCGGGGGGGGGGGGGGGGGGAAGCAG